>NC_052634.1:30691582-30752489 GCF_016161935.1 Mauremys reevesii | reverse complement strand
CCCTTCAGGCAGGAGCGGGGTCCACCGCCATCATCCAAATGCAGTTTCCAAACACACTTTAATCCAGTAACAATTAGTTGGATAAAACAATAAAACATGATTGTTAATTACTAAAAATAAAAGTAGATTTTAAGTGACTACAGGTAACGAGGCATAAAAAGTCAGAAATTGTTTACAAAAGAAATGCAGATAAAACACAAATATATTTGTTAGTCTCTGAGGTGCCACAAGTACTCCTGTTCTTTTTACAAACTAACATGTAGGTCAGGGAGAGAGGTAACCATTTTATTGCTCGCAGGCCACATCTGTGCTCGCGGGCTCCAGCCTTCTCTGGCCCCTGAGCTCCTCGGATGGGGAGGCTCCTCCTCTCCCCTTGCTGCCTTCCCACCCCTGCTGGGTCCCACTGCAGACTCAACATGCCGCACCACCAGCGCTCTGGCCCACCACTCCTGGGCAGTGCTGCAGCGTGGGCCATGAGCCCTACTGTTCTGGAGTGGGTATGGTAAGGCAGGCTGGTCTGGGTGCGCTCCTGAGGGACCCTGTGTCTAGCTGGGCAGCAGGCCGCAAGGTGGCTGTGGTAAGGCAAAGGCCAGGCCAGGGGTTGGGATAAGGGGGCAGAGAGGCTCCTGGGGGGCAGTCAGGGGACAGGAGCAGGGGACGGTTGGGCTGGCGGTCAGGGGATGGAGAACTGGGGGTTGGATAGGCGTAGGAGTCCTGGGGTCTGTCTGGGTGGGGTGTGGATATGGGTTCATATCCAGGGACCCCACCCCTACCCAACCCCGCTGCTACCTGTCCCTTGACTGCCCTGGACCTCTGTCCACCCCTGCCCACTGACAGACCCTTGGGACTCCCACACTCTATCCAGCCCCTCTGTCCTCCCAGAACCTCCGGCCCCATCCAACTGTCCCCTGACTGCCCCCTGGGACTCCCTGCGTCCTCATCCAACGTCTCCCCACCTCCTTACCATGCTGGCTCTCAGAGCAGCGTTTCGGGCAAGCCACGTGACCACGCAGAGCCAGACACACTGCTCCCGCAGGAGCGCTGCCCCGCATGGTGGTGTGGCTGCGGGGGGAGTGGGCTAGCCTCCTAGCCAGGAGCTCAGCACTGGGCAGCAGACGGTCCTGGTCGGCTTGATGTGGCCTGTGGGGCTGTAATTTGCCCATCCCTGATCAAGGGCATAAACCTATTGAGTCAGCAAGACATGCAGGGGTATGTCTGTGTGCTGAGACTTGGAGGCTTTTCCATGCCCTGTGCTGTGAAGCTTGTGTTTGGGACACAGGTAGCAGTGGCTGCCACATGGCAAAAAGGAATATAAAGGGCAGCTGCATCATCTCCATTTTGTCTTCAATCCTCTTTCTCACCTCTGGAGCAACTTCTCTTACAAATTGAAGCCTGAACAAAGGACTGAAAGACCCATCGAACTTGTGGATGTGTTCCAGACGGACTTTCAAGCCAGCAGCTCAACAATACTGCTAATAACCTGATATATAGATTTTGGAATGCATCTCACTGCTTTTCCATTTAACAACTTTTTCTGTGTCGTGTCCTGTCTTGTCTTTCCATGCTAAAGGATTGGCTGGCAGTGTGGTCTTTGCAAGATCCAAACCTATAGTGATCTTGTAATGTGGCTGACCTTTGGGGTCAGAAAACATTTTGTATAAGGAGCAGAGTTTTTAAATAACCTCTCACTGTACTGACCTAGGTGCTGATTGGGAGTCGGAGAACTGGAATGCAACAAAGGGGGCCGTGTGATTTCTTTTTTCAGCTTCCTCGATAACCCGTGTGTGGGATCAGAAGCACAGTTTGTGACTGGTCGTTGAGTTTAACTTCAGTGTTAACCACCAGTTTTGGGAGCATCAGCTCTCCCTTTCATCCTGCCCTGACCCTGGCATTTTCAGTGTGGACTGCCCCAGGCACACCCGTCACACTAAGCACTGAAGTTAAATTAATAGAATGTTTTATGACAAAGTTATGAAATCAAGGACCTCCTTTGTTTTCTTTCATCTGAGCAGGATTTCCAGTTTCCCAACCTGATGTGGTCTCCCAGCTGGAACAAGGGAAAGAGCCATGGGTCCCAGACCTCCAGGGTTCAGAGGAAAGAGATCCTGAGAGCTCCCTGCACAGGTGAGGAAATATTAAACCAACTCTGAATCTGTAAGTGCCTGAAGGAAACATCTGGGATGCCCTACAATGCCCTTGGAAGGTCTCTCAGTTCAGTATTGTCCCTAGCAGGGTCGTATCCTTAGGGTAAATATAGCTCATGGCTTCCTGTAGACACTAGCAGACACCAGGCAGTAGCTTCCTCCCTTCCCCTGTGAATTTGGATGGGATGTGAAGCCTGAATTGATCCTCCTCTCTCCTGTTTGGGGAAGAACTTGGGGAGTTCAGTTCCTGATTTTTATTTGACTTCTCTCCAGTACTTGTATTGGTTTGGCCTTCCCTTTCCATCCCTGTTTGAGGTTTCTGTCTCTATCACAGCAGGTGACGAATGGTATGTGAGAAAGAGGAGCAGAATTCTCAGCAGGAAAATGTTGAGCAAGTGGATAAACACAGAGCATTATCACAAAGATCGAAAGGAATGTGTCCTGGAGTCATAAGCAGGAAAAATCCCAGGACATTCAGCACAGACCAGAAGGAGAGCAGGGAAACCAGCCAGGAGAAAGTGGGTAAATGTATTTCCTGTCAGGAAACTCAGAAGGACCTCAAGGAAACCACAACACAACAGGAAATCCTCAGCAGAAAGAGAAAAATACATGCAGTGAGTTTGGGGAAAACATATGATTACTCCATCCTTATAAAGCATCACAGAATCCACACAGGAAGAGGCCCCATGAATGCAGTGAGTGTGGAAAATGCTTCCTAGCAGCTCAGCCCTTATTAGACACCAGAGAATCCACACAGGGAAGAGGCCCTATGAATGCAGTGAGTGTGGAAAATGCTTCACTAGGAGCTCAGACCTTTCTCAACATCAGAGAATCCACACAGGGGAGAGGCCCTATGAATGCAGTGAGTGTGGGAAAAGCTTCACTCACAGCTCAGACCTTAATAGACACCAGAGAATCCACACAGAGAAGAGGCCCTATGAATGCAGTGAGTGTGGCAAAAACTTCACTAGCAGCTCAAACCTTCTTACCCATCAGAGAATCCACACAGGGGAGAGGCCCTATGAATGCAGTGAGTGTGGAAAATGCTTCACTAGGAGCTCAGACCTTTCTCAACATCAGAGAATCCACACAGGGGAGAGGCCCTATGAATGCAGTGAGTGTGGGAAAACCTTCAGTCGCAGTTCACACCTTATTAGGCATCAAAGAATCCACACAGGGAAGAGGCCCTATGAATGCAGTGAGTGTGGAACATGCTTCACTAGGAGCTCAGACCTTATTAGACATCACAGAATCCACACAGGAAGAGGCCCTATGAATGCAGTGAGTGTGGCAATTGCTTCACTCGGAGCTCAGACCTTCTTACCCATCAGAGAATCCACACAGGGGAGAGGCCCTATGAATGCAGTGAGTGTGGAAAATGCTTCACTAGGAGCTAAGACCTTATTAAACATCAGAGAATCCACACAGGAGAGGCCCATGAATGCAGTGAGTGTGGGAAAACCTTCAATTGCAGCTCAGACCTTATTAGGCATCAGAGAATCCACACAGGAGAGGCCCTATGAATGCAGTGAGTGCGGAAAACCTTCTGTGGGCACTTAGCCCATGTTAGTCATCAGAGAATCTGCAAGGGAGATCAACAACATAAACACCTCTAGGCTATCAATACTTTTTTCTCTAATAATTTTCCTGATTCCCACATAGTAACTTTTAAAGCTGTTTGAACTGTTTGCAGCATGGTTATCCTCAGTTTGACCAGAGGAGTGGCCCATTTTTGCCTTTGCAGTTTGTCTCTGTTTTGAGGTGGACCCATTTGTCCTTTCTATCAACCCATTATCCCATGAGTAATTCGAGGTGCCCTTCCTATCAGGAACCAGGGAGCATCACATTTATACTATTCTTCCTATTTCAAAGTTATTGTTAGTCACCAGTGATACAGATTGTATCATTGCCACTTGTTCTCACGTTGCTCTGGGTTTGCTGAAGAGCAGATATAATGGGAATTTTTCAAATTATAGTTAAATGAAGAGGAGCAGGGGCAGGAAAAAGTGTAATTTCAGCCTCTGAGACACTGGAAGGAGATGGGAGACGCAGAGATTCCCTCCTTCCCATCACTGCAGAACTGTTACCTTTTGTCTGAGCCATGCAGAGGTTATCATCATCACATTCTATCCATTCACTTCTCAAAGTGTCCTGTGAGGAAATAGTTCTTAGCTGTCTGTGCTTGGAGATGATGCTTGACTTCTTTAATCTTATCTCAGAGTCGCTCTGACTGAGATGAAAGTGTCAAAGACCTGGAAGGGGAATTCAAATGGATCCCAAACACAGTGTGATCATTGGGAGTTTAAATCCCAGGTTCCATCTATTGGTAAAGCCACTTCTGGCAAGGTGTGAGTGGTTTTGTCCCAAATTATAGCAATGCTCGGATACTAAAAATTTTGTAAATAACATAACTGGCTATTGAGACAGTGCTGAGTGAAGTATGTTTGAATGGATCAGAGGAGAATGTGATGGGAGAATCTCTGGTCCTGATTCTGAATAATCAGATATAACCTGCTCTGGAATTTCACTTCACACTTTCATTGCCATGTATTCTAGCTCTCTGTGATGTGGGTTTCTATCTTCCTGAAGGCTGTTTGGTCACTCAACTGATAGTAGTTCAGTTTGATAGGATGTAGTGCAGATTTATAGGAGAATTTAAGACAAATGACTATTTGCAAAGTCATCATTTCTCACTTCAGCTTTGCTTTTTCCCCATCCCTGCATGATGTCATGGAGAAGGTTGAGGTGCAGTTCTGTCTGCATTAGAGAACTCTCCAATTTACTGACAGGCTAACAAAGAAACAGCAGTGATTTAAAATCTTACTCAGAAATGGTGAACAACAGCAGAACCCCAACTAACTGAAGGAAGTGCATATGATCACTGTGTAGTTCAATTGTTTAAGTCAATATTGTCCCAGATGATCTGGGGAGAAAATTCCATGGTAAGTGATTTTTGAATCCAGGCACAATGCCCAGGTATTTGGTTCCAAAGCCTTTGTAACCCAGGCCCTACAGAAGATCTTTCCTAGCTAATCTTATTGTATCGGAGATACTGCCCTTCATGATGCAGATGTTGAGGAAATAGAAGTGAGTTTTGCTGAATTTATCCTTTGTAGGTGCTAAAAATGTATATCGAATCAAATCAGTTTTGGAAATCTAATAGCTGCAGAAAAATAACTATTTTTGAATAGAAACTCCAACTCTGGTCACTAATGAAGATTGTGATCCAGCCCTTTATCCAGTCCCTTGCCTGGAACTGTGCCACCAAATTAAAGAAAAGCTTGGCATGTTTTGGTAAGCCTCCATGTTTTGGTAAGCCTCACTAACACTGCTGAGATTTGGAGTGGTTTTGTAAAGGATTCTACTGGAGAAGTGTAAATTTACCCTACCTAAGGCCAAGGATTTGGAAAGAGCTGGGGCTGAAAGAGTCCACATCCTGTTCTTGGTTTCCACCCCAGTAAAGGAAGCTATGGTGACCAATGACCCAAGGAAAATTGTTTGTACAACTCCATTTCCTAGTTCAGTGTCACTGATTACAGTTCCAAAGGATGCCAGGTTACATTGAGAACAATCATCCTTTACCATTTGATCCAAAGAGAGAGTGCTTCAGCGACATTCCTTCCCGTGGATCCCAAACTGGCTGCCTGATTGGGTAACAAGGACTTCAAGGCTGTAGAAATGATGGTAACCAATGAGGCAATGAATGTATCAGGCTCCAATTTCAGACTCGGATACTCGCATGTTGAGCCTGATTCTATGGTTTTGTGTCTGATGCTCTGGCTACACAATAAAGCTGATGCTGGTGCAGCTGCACCAATGTAGCTGCGCTGCTGTAGCGCTGTTATTACAGACGCTTTCAGCCAATGGGAGAGATTTCTCTCATCGGACTTGATTAGTCCAACCTCGCAAGCGGCAGTGGCTCTTTTGGCAGGAGAAGTTCTGCTGCTGATGTATAGCTATCTACACAGGGGTTAGGCTGTGTAACTACATTGCTCAGTGGTGTGGATTTTTCACACATCGGAGTAATATAGTTAACCGATAAATGTCTTTAGTGTAGACCAGACAGTTCTCTCTTGTGTTTTATGCATTTACATCACTTCTATCTTCTGTCACTTTGAAAGATTAAAAGTGTGACACGAGAGGTATTTTTCCTCATGATGCAAAGATTCCCACTTAGGAGACCCTTCCACCAACACATACTGTAGAAGATCCTGAGATATCTGAACTCACAGAAGTGGTTGGGACAAACCACATCTTGAGCCAAGGTTCAGTTGTTGGCAATGGGCATTAGAAGAAAACTAACATATATGATAAGAATTTGTGATCTTGAATATGTTTTTATCATCTATTAAAATGAGATTAGTGGTGAAGTTATTGGTTAAAGAAGAGACTAAATGTGTGATAATCTGAAGTATTTTGGAAAACTGAAAGTTGGTTTTTTGTTTTGTTTTGTTAGTCGTACAGGAAATGGTGGCTAATCTTGAAAAGTTAATTTGATTTAATTTACCCTGTAGTGTAAGGAGTTCTGTGGAAAACTCACCCAAAGGTTGGGGTGGGAGAATGTGTGTGAGAAAGTGTGTATAAGAGAATATTGGCCCAGTATCGATTTTAATATTTTGTGTTTTCAAATAGAATTTATTTTGCTTAGTTTCAAAGTCAATTTCTATTCAAAGGAAAGCTACTTGAGGAGATATGTTGTATAAGTTTTTACCCACTTAGACTGTAAGGGTCACTGTCTTCCCCACTTCTCTAATTTGCAAAGGAAAGGCCTGACATCTGTCATAGGATGTGTCCAGCAGGTAGGCCAGCTGCACTCATCAACCATCAATATAAAGAACAAGACCGAAATCCATTGCCTTTCAGGTCAATAAGCCAGCTAAAGGCTGGTCGATGTAGAAAAGCTGTGTTGGCAGAGCCACATCTCTCAGGGGTGTGAAAAGTTCTCTCCACTGAGAGAAGTAGTTAATGTGACCTGAGCCCCAGTGTAGGCAGTGTTGGGTTGTCAGAAGAATATTTCCAGTGTTTGAAGTGTAGACACAGCCTTAACATCAATTCCAATTTTGACCCATCTCCCTATGTGTGAGAAAGTTACTCGTATGGAGGGCTGAGCCAGCTGTCCGCTCACCTGGTTCCTCAACTGTAGCTACAGCTCTTAGTGCCCATGAATGCAAAGACTGAGAGAAATGGAGAGTTCCAGCCATTGTCATTTTAGTATCTTATTGTTCCTCTCTCTCTTTTTTGTGCTGGCCTTTCTGTTCTATCAGGGGGTGACTGTATAGCTCAGTGCATCTGTGACAAAAGCTCATTGGTGCCAATTGGCAAAGGGGGTCACAGTTCTTCACAAGCAACTCCTGTCTCAGACCTGACAAACTCCCCACAGCTAATACACTGCTTTTATGATATTTATCCAGGAAGCATAGCAGTGAGATCTCTACTGAAAGCTTGTAAATTATTGATACTCCGAATCACTGCGAGAAGTGTGTCCAAGGCATGGTTAAGGGTAATGTAAGTACATGGAAAATTATGCCCATATGGTATTGTTGTGAAAGTGAGTCACCCCAATCATAGGTCTTGTTGGGAATGGCCCATTCCAGTGGGAGGGAATTGGCACCTGTTCCTTGGTAGCCAGTTATGTGATGTATTGCTCCATTGTCAGCCTTTGCACCAACCCAGAGAAGCCAATGGAAAACCATCAAAGACAAATTATAGACATCAAAACCCTGTGGAAGTGACAAGAACAATATGAGACTGAGGAGTCTGTCCTTTCTGTGAATAAAGACAAAAGACTGATTCAGTTCATAACAGGGTGGAGAAAAACACTCTGGGTCCATTCACCAAGGAGATTCCTAATGACCAGTGGTGCTTCATGAAAGGCAGGGCCGTGGCTCCTAGGGACTAGGAATCAGTGAAATTGACTGAAGTGTGAGGTGAGACTCTACTTAGATAGGAAAGGTAACTATTAAAAAGTGTAGGTTGCATTTTCTGATTTTGTTTAGTTGGTAACAGTTGGTTTCATCACTCACATTTGTTTGTTTAAATCTCTATCGGTTGTTAAATAAATTTCTGCTTGTTTGATAACTATACTCAAGTGCTGTGTGAGATACAGTAGCAGTGATCCACAGTAAAACTAGTAACCTGGGATATACCATTGCTTTGGGCAGAGAGAATCTGGGATTTCTCTGAGTATCTGGTGATCCGGGCTGCACCCCAGAGGGGGACACATTGAAGGAACTCAGGGGTTAGGGTGGCTGCTGTAGCTCAGAGGAGGGTCTTTGAGTGCCTGATGGTCTGGGTGAGTTTGGTCACTAACATCCAGCTGCCAAATGCAAAACTCTGTCTTCCTAGTGGCAGGTGGCAACAAGGAAACTCACAGCCCTCAGCTCCCTGAGAAGGGTCACAATATGCCTGTATGTTGATTCACCTGTCAAATTCACACAGGGAAAGCTCCCTATAGCAGAAAACTCTGCCATATGAAATTATGGAACATGTGCTCTTCACTCTGTGAAAGCATGTAAAGAATCCAAGTGCTGGAGGGTAGGGTTTGGGTCCAGAGTGACCTAGACAAATTGGAGGATTGGGCCAAAAGAAATCTGAGGAGGTTCAACAAGGAGAAGTGCAGAGTCCTGCACTGAGGAAGGAAGAATCCCCTGCACTGCTACAGCCTGGGGACCGACTGGCTAAGCAGCAGTTCTTCAGAAAAGGACCTGGGATTACAGTGGATGAGAAGCTGGATATGAGTCAACAGTCCCCTTGTTGCCAAGAAGGCTAACAGCAGATTGGGCTGCGTTAGTAGAAGCATTGCCAGCAGCTTGAGGGAAGTGTGTTCATTTCAAACCTGCAGTTTATTCATTTCATTTGGTGACCCCTCCTAGTTCTTGTGTTATGAGAAGGAGTAAATAATACTCCTTCCTTGGTCCTTTAGAAGATATTATGTGACTTCTCCTCCTGTGTCTCATGTCTTGGGACCAACATGGATACAACAACACCGCAAACAACAAGGTTCAAAGTCAATGCACATGGGAGAAGCATCTTGTGTTTCATTCCTTATGTCCTAGTCCCATCGTGTGGCCATTTCCTTTTCTTCCTTTCTGTCAAAAGCTTTGGTGTTTTGCACAGAAACATTATTTCCCCAGGAGAGACCCAGGAGTGAGGGCTGCATTCCTGTGCCAAACAGTCACTAAAAGGGGGCAGACAAAGGCCTTTAGGACGAGGCGTCCGTCACTGTCAAAAAATCATCTCCCTCCTGTGGTTCCATGGGCCGCCGGAGCAGCCACTGCGCGGGGGCCCCCGGCAGCACTCCTGGGGTGGCCGGAGCAGCAGCTGGCCCCCTGGGGCTCCCGTGTCTGGGGCAGCTGCTGGAGGGGCAGCGGGGGGGGGGGGCCTAAAATTTTGGACCGGACATTGTAGGTCCACCATTATTTTCTTGAATTGCCTCAAAACAGCAAGTCAAGAAAGTCTCCTAGGTGCCAGGCTCTCTGCCATGGAAACAGCTGCCCTTCTCTCCAAGAGTCTGTGCGTTCCACCCAGGAGCGCATAAACCTCTGCACTGAAGGGGGCCAGACAGTGACGGTAACACAAATCTTCCGACTATTAACCCAAGTCCCTTCCTTCCTTTAACCCAGGACGTGCCAGTCAACTGTTAGCCATGGTGTTATCTTCATCTTAAAATACCTCTCAGGACATTGAACAGAGGAAGTGAACCCCTCCCCAAATGGCTCCCTGTTGAGACATTGTACTGTACCTGCCCCTGGAGCCTGTCTGGTTTTATATCCTTAGAGATTTTTCTCTTCAAACCCCTTATCCCAATCTATGGGCCACCGCCGCATTTCAGAGTTTAGAATTTACTCTCTTCACCCTTATATGGCACTTTCCATGTGGATTAGACAAAGTGAGTGGGGGAAGCTCCATGGCTAATGAAAACTGATGCTTTGGGTGAGGCCTGAACTCATAACCCCAGCACTGCACCTCCTCACTAGCCAGGTGTGCCCCTGTAGGTGCTTCATAGACAAGCTTGGGAAGTAGGGTAGTTACCTGTGTCTGTGATTAACCACTTGGTGATCTAATTGAGAGGCTGATGGTCCAAACCCAGGTGAAGGTAGAGGTAGGTTTTTTAGTGATGAGACTCCAGTACATTTTAATAGGCAGTAAAATGCCTCACCCTGGTCTAGCCTCATTGGGCAAGCATAAGTGGTCTTTCTGCCAGCTGCATTGGTGGTATAGTGGTGAGCATAGCTGCCTTCCAAGCAGTTGACCTGGGTCTGATTCCCAGCCAATGCAGTGATATGATGTTTTCTCTGCTGAGAATGGGTTTAATTTCAGTCACATTGTATCAGTTTAATAATGGAAGGAGAGAATCAATGTCCTGCAGGTCATTAAACACCCAGTGGAGGAAGAAAGGGTCGGGACTATACAATGAGCAGGTGGAGTTATCCTGGTATTACAATGTTTGGTTTATTTATTTTTTTCCCTTTACTTCCTCTCCCTTTTAGAGTCAGAGCCTTTAAGATCAGAAGGACCAATGTGATCATCTAGTCCGACCTGCTGCACCTTGCAGGCCAAAAGACCCACCCACCCACTCCTGTAATAGACCCGGGAGGGGAGGCAGCTCTGTGCACTGCCCCTACCCCAGGCAGCACATGGAGGCCCTCTGCTCCCCTCCCCCCATGGGTGTGCAGAGATGTGCCAGCAGCACTGAGGTGGCTCCCTGCCCACTCTGCCTCCATCCCTCCGTGCCACTCCCAGAAATGGCCGGCATGTCCCAGCATCCCCTGGGCTGGGGGGAGAGTCTCCATGCACTGCCCTGCCCTGAGTATCATCTCTGCAGCTCCCATTGGCCAGGTACTGCAGCCAATGGGAGCTCTGGGGGCAGCGCCTGCAGGCAGCGGCACACGAAGACCCCCTGGCCCCGCCCACCTAGGAGCTGCTGCCAGAGGGTTGTGTGTACCAGTCACTCTGGGAGCTGCAGTGCCCGGGGTAAGCGCCACCCCTCCTCTACCCCAAGCCCCTCCCCCAGCGCAGAGCCCGCACCCCGCACCCAAACTTCCTCCCAGAGCTTTGCTTGTCTTCCTTCCACCCAGAACCATCCGTATCCTGGGCTGCAAGTAGCCATCCCTGGGAAGCCAAGACGCAGGCACAGGATTCTAACTCCCTGCTGCCAACCGCACCTCACCAGGCTTTGCAGAAAGACTGGTGGTGCTCTACTAACCCCACTTCGCCGCACTGAGGCACTTAGCTTCTGCCCTGCCTTCCTCAGCCTGACTTTCCTCTTTGCCCCATACCCGCCTCACGTCCTCCTTTGGCAAGTCACGCAGAAGAGCCGGCCGCCATAGGCCAACCTCTCAGGGCAGAGGAGACCAAGCCACAAGGCTTCAAAAGGTGCCTGGCCCAGATCCTCTAGCTTTCCCCTGCTGATGCCAAGGCTTTTCTCAGCTCATTTCACTACCCTCTGTCATGACAGGGTTGGCGTTATCGCAGGTGTTACCCAAAATTGGGCCAGCTTAGTCAGCATAGGGAGCACTAATGACCCACCAGAGTTTGGCAGAAAGCAGCATGTTTATTATATTGATAGCTAAGCTCAAACGAAGGGGGCAGGGGTGACACACTCACGCTCCCAGGACAGGCACAGCACTGGAGATGTGAGGATTCTGCAAGGTAAGTGTCCCACAGCGCAGCTATGGACGGTGCAATGAAGGTAAGTCTTCCTGAGACACAATGAAATGCAACGCAGAGAACCACTGGCCAGGTGGTCCGAGCAAAGGGCATTCACTGGAGGTACAAGCTTGTGAGGGCTCTCCTGAGCACATGGCCCTTCCTTTTAAGGGCCTGCACCTCATTGCCTGCGACTAGAGATGACTTGGCTGCATCTGGTTGGTCACACTCCACCTTGGGCAGTGTCCATGCTCTGGATGTGTGATCGCTGCCTAATTAGCGTCCCAGACACCTTGTCTACCTGGGAGCTCTTCTGCTCTTCAACCAGCCCATTCATCCCACGAGCATTCCAGGAGGGAGCGGGAGGGGAAAAGCCACTTCACAGGCATTCAGAGAGGGAGAGGAGACAAAAGTGGGAGCAGGGGAAGTATAACAGACCTTTTGAGCATAGAAATCACTGCTGCTCCTACAACCGCAGGGAATAGGCCAGTAGGAGTTGGGAAAATTAAGCCAGTATGTTTCTGCCTGGTTTTGAACCAGGCACCTTTTGCATGTTAGGCAAATGTGATAACCACTACACTACACTACAGAAACTCTGTCCTAGTACATTGGCCATATTGGGTCAGACCAAAGGTCCATCCAACCCCGCATCCTATCTGTCAACAGTGGCCAATGCTAGGTGCCCCAGAGGGACTGAACCTAACAGGTAATGAGCAAGTGATCTCTCTCCTGTCATCCATCTCCACCCTCTGAAAAACAGAGGCTAGGGACACCATTCCTTACCCAGCCTGGCTAATAGCCATTCATGGACTTAACCTCCATTCATTTATCTGCAAAAAGAACAAGGAGTACTTGTGGCACCTTAGAAACTAACAAATTTATTTGAGCATAAGCTTTCCTAAGCTAAAACCAACTTCATTGGATGCATGCAGTGGAAAATACAGCAGGAAGATATATATATATAGATATACACACACACACACACAGACCATGAAAAATTGTGTGTTGCCATACACACTATAACGAGAGTGATCAGGTAAGGTGTGCTATTATGTCAGTAAAACAATCACTTTTGTAGTGGCTTTCATGGCCTTTGAGAATGCAAGGCAGAGCGTTGGAAGACCCAGCAGGGTTTGTGGCACAGGAATTGTTCTCAGATTCCACTGAGACTTCAACTCAGATTGCAGGATTCAAAGTCCTGAGTGCTGGCCCTTACACCATGGGACCAGCAGAGCACCTGTTGTTTACTGTAGACTTCCAGCAGGGAGGACTCTGTGGGCAGGGGCGGCTCTAGGCATTTTGCCACCCCAAGCATGGCAGGCAGGTTGCCTTCAGCGGCTTGCTGCGGGAGGTCTGCCAAGTCGCAGGACCAGTGGACCTTCGCAGGCATGCCGCCAAAGGCAGCCTGCCTGCCACCCTCGCAGCGACCGGCAGAGCGCCCCCAGTGGCTTGTTGTCCCAAGCAAGCGCTTGGCGTGCTGGGGCCTTGAGCCGCCCCTGTCTCTGGGGACAATTTTTTCTGGCAGGGAGGACTCAGTGGGAACATGCCTCTCTGGCCAGCCCTGCATTTGCTGAAAAGTCAGCGCACGGCACTTTGCTGCAGGCCCAGAGGCCTTTCTTCCTCCAGACTGTGAGGCCAGTGGACAGGTGAGGCAGTAGCACCTTCAGTCCCAGGCAGTAAAGGGCCCTTCCTGGGAAAGGCCATGTCCTGAAAAGGAAAACTAAAGTCAAGGAGAGTCCTTCTGAAACTCTTTGGGTATGTCACAGGGGAAAGTGTTTCTTTGCCTCACCAGGACTTGAACCCTGGACCTCAAATTATAAGGCTGATGCGCTGCCAACTGAGCTAGTTAGGCTCATATGCTACAAAAGCAAATTTCATACAGAAGAGAAACTAGTCAAGAAAATGAGGGTAGGAAACTATACAGAAAACCTGCTACTCGCTCTCTTAGCAGTCCTCGCCCCGCCTGCTCCTCCATCGGGTGCCCTGAGGCCGTATTCTTTTTTTTGTTAAATATCAAATCCAGGAGAAAACACAGTTATACAAAGCAAAATGAAATCACAAACAAATGTCATTGGAAATACAGAAATAAAAAAGGAAAATGCAATTCCCATCACTTTATCATATCTGGGCTATTCCTGTATCGAGCACCCGCGAAGGTCCCTGTGTGCTTACGAGAAACCTGGAGGAACTCATACCACAGCCTGAACATGAAACTCAACTGCTCCCAGGTGCTGCAGTAAAACCCTTTCCCTGCTGTGACGTTGCACTCCATAGGATTTTATGAAAGTATGCTAATGAGTGTGAATATAAAGTGACTGGATTATGCTTCACGCAAAAGGTCTCTTGTAAGGTATCATTACAAAGCTTATAATCTACTGTGTGTGTTCATCCTATTGTATGAACCGATCATTCTTGGATCTGAAATTAGAAATATGAACTATAACTCTGAGGTCCTGTTGTAATGATGCAAAGTGTGGGCCATTAATAGTGGTTTGGACTCTGATGGCTCCCATTAACCAGGACAATTGACTGAGATGGCTCTGTCCTGCACCATCTGTGAGTCAGGCCAGGAAGAATGAAGGCTTGGGGGGGGGGTGTCTCACGGGACATGTGACCATGTCACCTGGTAGAGGAATCCATCTTAAACCTGGGGCTTTTCCCCAGGAGAGAGACAAAAGATTCCTGCCTTGTACCAAAGCTCTATAAGAGGGTGGAACTGAACAAACATGCTGCAGTCATGAGACATCCCCTAGCTATCACCTGAGCTGGAACAAGGGCTATAGCAGGTGAAAAGATTGGGCCCAGACAAGAAATAAGTCTAGTCTTTGCCTCTCAGTCTGTGCAGATGGGACCTTTCCCTCCACTGCTGGAGGATTTGCCCTTCTCATCTACCCTTGTCCCAAGCAGCACAGCAGGTAGGAATCTTAAATGTGCAGAGGAGACTTAGGAGTAAACCCCCCCCCCCCCCGACCTTCCATGCAATTGGCACTAGCCCTCACTGAGCAGGATTGAAACTCCTGCAGGCATCAGCAAAGCAGCAGGGTGAAAAGAACTTGGAGATGCTGGGATTGAACCCAGGACCTCATACATGCAAAACATGTGCTCTACAACTGAGCTACATCCCCAGATGGCCCATTTGTGCTATAGGTTACACTTAGAGCCCTCCTGTTTCCAGAGCACCTAGTGGCCTAAAAGCAGCATGAGGGACACATTCCCTGCTCTGAGGCCAAATCTGATGTCCTGGAAGTTGCTGGTTCTTAGGGGTCACTCTGCTGCAGGGCCAGATTCGATGTGTGGGGCAGAGAGAGTGGGTGCCCTGGGCTCAGGGTGCAGAGATACACTCAGCCCTCTTCCCTGCATTGGGTGGGGGGTGCTGCCACCCCCTCCTGGAATGTAATGGGAGGAGGGCGCTGTGAGTCGCTCAACACCTGACCCTGGTGGCAGCAGTGCTGTGGGGAGCTCCAGGTGTTTCTAGGATCTGCTCTTTCCACCTGCCTGTAAAGTCCAGCTTTCCCCAGCACATTCACTGCGGTGCAACTGGGTCACTGTTTCCATGGCTGAACAGCAAAGAATCACTCCCAGTTTCTTCTATCTGCAGCAGGATTAGCCTGTGTCAGTGATTAATGAGGTGGATCTTGTTGTAGATTGTTATTCATTCCCCACCTTGACAATTCACACCGTCCCTTTCCCATGCAGATTCCCAGCACCTCAGTGATCCTCGTAGCAGGAGCTGGGGCCTGAGATTTTCAGGGTTCTTCCCCCTCCAGCTGGAGTGAACTCAGCTTTTCCCCCATCCCAGACAATCCATGAAATAACAACAGGGGCATAAAGAAAAGGGGAGGGAACATCTCACGGCCAGGGCTGGATGTGCCCAGAGCCACCTGCTTGTCCATTGTTTCCCTGGAATTTGGCCTCCTGCTTTGCACAAGGGACAGCTCAGCTCAGCATCAATTAGGTGACTCTGGGAAGTTCGGGGTCCCCGGGCTCCCAAAGGAGGGGGAAGCAGGTCACCCCTGGAGCAGGTTAAAGCTGCAGGGTGACAATGGGGTTGCTGCCCCTGTGAACAGCTGATCTAGCACCGCCTGGGCAGGACAGGAGAGCCAGTTTTACCCCCCACCCCAGCCTGTATCGGGGGATGGGAGCACTCACACCCTGGGGACCCACCCACCAGACAGCTACTGGGAGGGAGAGTGGCACCCACACACCCAGGATCTTGTAGTGGGGGACAAGGGCATCCACACTCTGGGATCCTCTGCAGAGGGACGGACACCCACACACCCAGGATTCTGTATGGGGGGCAGAGGTACCCGGACACCTGGGCGGGGGAAGGGGGCACCAAAACGTCCGGGATCTTACCTGGGACGACAGCGGCGCCTGCAGCTCGACATGAGAGAGGGGTGAGGGGAGCAGGAGCATTTCCCAGTTCCAGGCTGTCCCCATCTGATCAAGGCACAGAGCTCACAAGCAGAGTTTAAAGCTCCAGCTGCCAAACTGCAAAACAAGCCGGGCCCTGTGGCTGGTGCCTATGATCCCAGCGCCTGGGGAGGCTGAGGCCGGCAGATCGCTTGAGCTCAGGAATTCTGGGCTGCAGGGGGCTGTGCCGATCGGGTGTCCGCACTAAGTTTGGCATCAATATGGTGATCCCTGGGAAGCTTCGGGTCCCCAGGTTGCCTAAGGAGGTGAACCGCCCAGGTTGGAAACGGCGCAGGTCAAAACTCCCGTGCTGATCAGTAGTGGGGTTGCACCTGTGATTAGCCTCTGCAGCATAGCCTGGGTGAGACACGGTCTCTTTTTATACAGACACCCCCCCGCAGAGCCTGGAGGGGGGGAATGGGAGCACCCACACGCTGGGGATTCTGAATTGGGAGGAGGGACACCCCTCTGCAACACTTGAAAAGAGGAACAGCAACACCCACACACCACAGAGCTTGGATGGGGGCAGGGGAACCACACACGGGAGCTAGTTCATGGGGTGGGGAACACACCCATATGCTCCATTGCACCATTCTTAATGAGAAGAACGGGGGCATCCGCACAACACAGATCCTTAACGGGCGGGGGGACACCCACACACTCCACTATTAACCAGGAGGGACAGGGGCACCAGACACCCCCTGCAGCATGGAGAACACCCACATCCACCGGATCCCTCATGGGGGGTAAGACACAGGGGATTATAATGGGGCCCAGCGCACCCACGCACCAGGGATTGTTAAGGGTTGAAGGGACAGGGACACCCACACACACTGAGATCACGTCCTTGGAGGAACGCAAACCCTCCACAGAAGGACCTGGTCTGTTCCATGATGGCAGCCCAGCCTGGGTGAGTCAAAGTCTCTTTTTATACAGGCACACCCCAGAGATCCTGACTAGGGGGAGAGAGACACCCACCCACCAGAGATCCTTAATGGTCTAGGTGCACCCACACACCAGGGATTCTTATGGGCGGGAAGAATGGAGACAGCCAGACACACTGAGATCACTTCCTCCAAGGAGCCTGGGCCAGACAGGGAGACACAGTCCCCTTTACAGATCTGCCAGACAACCTGCCTCCCACCCTCCACACAATGTTCTTATCTGGAGGTGAAGCCAGGGAAATCCATGGAGGATTCTTATCTGGGGAACTGGGGGACCCACTTACCACCAGAGATTCTTAAGGGCAGGAGGAACAGGACTCCCACCTCTGTAGCATGGGGTGGGTCGCCTGCTGGGATCATCTGGGCATATTTCACCTCGTCAGCTCCTGCCATTGCCTTGGGGCCCCTTGTTTGCTGCCTCTGGTGCCCAGTTTAGCCTCCTTCCTGAGGGCTGAAACGCTTTGATCTATCTAAGGTCTGTGGGATCAATACGTGTCATGGTGTAATTCTGTGTTATTCGGGGTCAGACTAGCTGAGCTAATGGCCCTTCTGCCCTTAAACGCCATGAAAACATTTCCTGGTTTCTCCTTGCGCCTGACAGACACCACGGTGAGGGGCCCAAGAGAAGATCCTGGACACAGCGCCTGGCTCTTACTTTACTTGGGGACGCCAGCGCTTTCCTAGCAAAGCTGCTGCCAAAGCGCTGTTTGGGGAACGGTTCGGCCCGATTCAGAGATCTGCCTGCGGGTGTACACCTGCCACGAGGAGCGGGAAACGCAACCAGCAACGGGAGGCGCTGGCTGAGCTCCAGGCTGCCCCCATGTGGCCAAAGCTAGAACTGAGCAGCGGAGTTTAAAGCTGGCGCGGGAGGACCTGAACACGCGGGCACGAAGGCTCCTGCGTGTTACGCTTGGTGGGTGGGCAGCTGAGCGTAGCTGATTGCCGGAGTTCAGGGCTGCACCCGGGGTGCTGAGCAGGTGTCTGTGCTCAGGTTGGCCTCGCTATGATGGTTTCTGGGAAGTTTGGGGCTGCCAGTCTCCCTAAAGAGAGGGGAACCAGGCCAGAAAAGGAGGCTTTCAAAACTCTGGTACGAATCCCCAGTGGGACTGACCCTGTGAAGAGCCACTGCAGCCCCGCCAGGAAGAGCCGGTCTCTCTTTGTGCAGCCCCCTCCATTCCTCAGGACAAGGGTTGTGCTCAAAGATCTGTGCCCCGTGTTTTTACCTCCGTGTGAAGCGCACAGAGCAAATAACCCTCAGTGCCTCAGCTCAGTTCCAGGCTCCACTTCCACTCGCTCAGGCAAGATGGTGCAGAGCAGGGCCGGCTTTAGGCCTAGTCCACCACCCCTCCGAATCGGGCCCCGCGCCTAAGAGGTCCCCATGTCCAGTGAGAATCCCTTCCTGGCTAGAGGCTTTTAAATTTTACTCACCTGGCGGCGCTATGGGTCTCGGCGGCACTTCGGCGGCGGGTCCTTCAGTGCCGCCAAAGACCTGGAGTGAGTGAAGGACCTGCCGCCAAGACTCGAGCACCACCCGTGAGTACAAGCCCCGCGCTTCCTAAAGCCGGCCCTGGTGCAGAGGAGCCCCTGGGTGTCTGTGGGCCTGGGGAGGATGGCTTTTGATTTTTCAGCCTGACCGCTTCGGGGAGCAAGGCCAAAAGTCAGATGGCTGGCTCTTCCGTCCACCACGCTCATCAGGAGCCCTTAGTCGACAGGCTCGAGAATGCGGGCGGCCCCCACTACCTCTCGCATGCAAAGCGAGCGCCTGCCGCTTGAGCTAATTCCCCACAGCTGGCCTGACTCTCAGGCACCGGGCAAAAAAAGGCAAGGGCTCTGTGGCCTTAAGCAGAACACAGCCTGAAATGGGAGGGGGCGCTACCCAGAGCTGGGGAAGGGGGTCCGAGTCCCAGCCACGCTCCTCGGCACAAACACCAACGCTCCCTCCCTGGAGTGTGTCTGGGCTGAGAGTTAGCCCCTGAAACAAGCACCAAACATCAGAAGACAACGCAGGGATAGATCACTTGACGATTGCCTGCTCTGGCCATTGCCTCTGAAGCGCCTGGCATCGGTTACTGTCAGAAGACGGGATAGTGGCCTGGCTGGACCATCGGTCTCACCCAGGAGGGCCGTTCTTATCTTCACCACTTTCCTCTAACCCAAGCAAAGCCAGGAGCAGGCCCAGCTCAGCAACTCTAGCAGGCTCCCTGGCCCCTGGCCCAGCATACAGCAAAACGACCCTGCCTCCGCCAGGATAGACAGCCACCGACTCCCTCTTCCAGACCAATGCAGCCCTTCCCTGCTTTGGCTGTCTCCAAGCTGTCTGCGTGCTCTGCTCTGCTCCACGGCTGCCATGCTGCCTGAGATCAGGAGGCTGCGAGGTCTCACGGTCTCAGCTGAGCTGGTATCGCATGCCACCCTGCCCATCTCCTCATTCCCTTCATGGACCCCTGGGATGTGAGTAATTGTGTATTTGAGTGGCTCTCCCTCCCGGCCAATGAGCTTGGCGTAGACTAGCAGGGAGGGAGGAGGAAAGGGATTGTGCTCCAGTGAGAGCTCAGAAAGAAAGGTGCAGGTCCCCCACTAGAGCCCAGCACAGCAGAGCAAAGCAGAGCAGAGCAGGCTGGAGAATGTGTGTCTGGTCTGACTACTTCTCCCATGCTTTTCCATTTGAGCTAATCTCCTGCTGTCGCCAGCCTCCCAGTCAGCGCAAGGGGGAGAAGGGCCGGGAGGAAGAGCTTTGTGTTCGCAAGGGCTGGCCTTTGGGAGGCCAAGGGGGAGAGGGATGGAGGCCACTGGAGGAGCTGAGCCGGCTGACTGTCCATGGCTTCTAAAAGAAGGGCAAAGAAGACCCGCGGCTGCCCTGCCGCTGGAGAATGCAGGTATTGATCCTGCTGCTTGCATGCGAAGCAAGTGCTCTACCACTTGAGCTAATTCCCTACCTTTGCAGATGGCGTCTTGATCCATCCATTCGATAACGGAGGCCACATCATTCCCCGCGCCAGCCGGTGACTCCTTCCAAAAGGGTCAGGGAAGGGAGGGCTTCCCATAGGCCAGCTAGCTCAGCTGGTTAGAGCATGGTGCTAATAACGCCAAGGTCATGGGTTCAAGCCCCATGCTGGCCACTGCGGGAGGGAGAGGGTTACTTCTGCTCTTTTGGCTGACTGCTAGGTGGCAGAGGCCAAAACCAGGTGGGCCGAGCGGGCAAGAGCCCTGCTGGGCACCGGGCAGGACGAGGCCCGACACCTCCCTGGTCTCCCTCCCTGGGCTCCTCGCCCACCTGCTGCCTGAAAGGAACTTGGGCCTGGGAGGAGACGGGTGAGCCCGGCCGGCTGCCTTCCAGGCTCATAGGAGGCCAGGCTTGAGCTGCCCGCCCACGAAGCCAAAATCACAGGCCTGCCGGCTCACCCCCATTTCCACAGAGGGTTGACCTGATGGCCCGAATTCTTGCCGGCCACCAGCTCCACCCAAATGGACCCGACGCCGGATCATGCTCCCCAGCCCACGCCACAGAGGAAGGCTTAATATTCGGCACCCCAACCTAGGGGAGAGGCTTCACACTCCGCCGGCGCAGGGTGACCTTTGGGACATCCCTGGACACCATCCTCCCACCGCCCACAGCCAGACCCCCGAGCCCACACTGAGCCCACCTCCGACAGGAAGGAGCAGGAGGACCACTCCACCCAGGGGCACCACCACTCGAAGTCAGCTTCACTTGCTTTCTCTACCCCTTTCCTCCCAAGTTATGCGCTCATGGGAGCCGGCCCTGGAAGACGAGGCACGGCACTCTGACTGGCGGAAGCCAAACGCCCACACCGAGAGTTTAGCACGGGCTCTTGAGGCACTGGAGGAACCCCATGCAGACGCACTGACGGAGCTAAGCTTTACGGCCAAGGGCCCTACCTGTGCAGAAAGCCAACTTGCTTGTGAAAAAGACTCCTCTTTCGGCTCCCCTTCCAAACTTCCAAATGCCTCCAAATGGGAAAACACACACACTGAAACACCCAAACGGTGCTAACGCTGGAGCCAGGCGAAAAAGAAAAGCAAGGAAAAGATTTCTAAATGGCCACCCTGCCAGAGTCGTACAGCTCCGCAAGTGAAACCCGTGGGAGGGACATTACACAGAAAAGGGGAATGGAAAGCTGCCCAAATTGAGATGCTGTGGAAAGCTACAGCCCCATCGCTACTCCTACTCTGCACACTTCTTGCAACAGCTGATGAACGGCCAGGTGCTTTTCGCATCCAAGCCCACACCAGGGCAAGACCTTGAGAAGCTTCCCGTGGCTTGCCTGGTTCAGCTGGTCAGAGTGCGGCACTCGTGGAGGCAAGATGGTGCAGAGGAGCCCTGGGTGGCTGTGGGCCTGGGGAGGGTGGCTTTTGATTTTTCGGCCTGACCGCTACGGGCAGCAAGGCCAAAAGTCAGATGACCGGCTCTCCCGTCCACCACGCTCATCAGGAGCCCTTAGTCGACAGGCTCGGAGAATGCGGGCGGCGTCCCCCACTACCTCTCGCATGCAAAGCGAGCGCTCTGCCGCTTGAGCTAATTCCCCGCAGCTGGCCTGACTCTCAGGCACCGGGCAAAAAAAGGCAAGGGCTCTGTGGCCTTAAGCAGAACACAGCCTGAAATGGGGAGGGGGGACACTACCCAGAGCTGGGGAAGGGGGTCCGAGTCCCAGCCACGCTCCTCGGCACAAACACCAACGCTCCCTCCCTGGAGTGTGTCTGGGCTGAGAGTTAGCCCCTGAAACAAGCACCAAACTTCAGAAGACAACGCAGGATAGATCACTTGACGATTGCCTGCTCTGGCCATTGCCTCTGAAGCGCCTGGCATCGGTTACTGTCAGAAGACGGATAGTGGCCTAGATGGACCATCGGTCTCACCCAGGGGCTGTTCTTATCTTCACCACTTTCCTCTAACCCAAAGCCAGGAGCAGGCCCAGCTCAGCAACTCTAGCAGACTCCCTGGCCCCTGGCCCAGCATACAGCAAAGCGACCCTGCCTCCGCCAGGATAGACAGCCACCGACTCCCTCTTCCAGACCAACGCAGCCCTTCCCCGCTTTGGCTGTCTCCAACCTGTCTGCGTGCTCTGCTCTGCTCCATGGCTGCCATGCTGCCTGAGATCAGGAGGCTGCGAGGTCTCATGGTCTCAGCTGAGCTGGTATCGCGTGCCACCCCGCCCATCTCCTCATTCCCTTCATGGACCCCTGGGATGTGAGTAATTGTGTATTTGAGTGGCTCTCCCTCCCGGCCAATGAGCTTGGCGTAGACTAGCAGGGAGGAGGAGGAAAGGGATTGTGCTCCAGTGAGAGCTCAGAAAGAAAGGTGCAGGTCCCACTAGAGCCCAGCCCAGCAGAGCAAAGCAGAGCAGAGCAGGCTGAGAATGTGTGTATGGGTCTGACTACTCCCATGCTCTTCCATTTGAGCTAACTTCCCAGCTGTCTCCAGCCTCCCAGTCAGCGCAAGGGGAGAAGGGCCGGGAGGAAGAGCTTGTTCCGCAAGGGCTGGCTTTTGGGAGGCCAAGCGGGGAGATGGATTGAGGCCACTGGAGGAGCTGAGCCGGCTGACTGTCCATGGCTTCTAAAAGAAGGGCAAGAGAAGGCCGCGGGACTTCCTTGCTGCTGGAGAATGCAGGCATTGATCCCGCTGCCTCTCGCATGCAAAGTGAGCGCTCTACCACTTAAGCTAATTCCTGCCTTGATAGGTGATGTCTTGATCCATCCATTCGATAACGGAGGCCACATCGCTCCCGCGCCAGCCAGTGACTCCTTCCAAAAGGGTCAGTAAGGATGGGCTTGCTGCTGGCCAGCTAGCTCAGTTGGTTAGAGCGTGGTGCCATTAACGCCAAGGTCATGGGTTCAAGCCCCATGCTGGTCACCCGGGAGGGAGAAGGTGGCTTCTGCCTTTGGCTGACTGCTAGTGGCAGAGGCCAAAACCAGGTGGGCCGATCGGGCAAGAGCCCTGCTGGACGCAGGCGCCGGGCAGGACCAAGGTCCTGACACCTCCTTGGGCTCCCGTCCTGGGCCTCGCTCCACCTGCTGCCTGAAAGGAACTTGAGACCTGTCCACACTTGCAAGGCACATCCAGTGCTGCAACTCCTGGCTGCAGCGCTGGCTGTGCACCCGTTCGGGTTGGGGTATAAGGAATGCAGCGCTGGTGATCCAGCTGCTCATCAGGTGTGGACACACACCAGCGCTTTAATTGGCCTCCAGGGAATAAGGAGGTATCCCAGAATTCCTGTTCAGCCACTCTGCTCATCAGTTTGCACTCTACTGCTCTGGCCTCAGGTGACCCGCCCTTTAAGTGAATTTTAAAAATCCCCTTCCTGTTTGCTGCAGCCAGGTGTGGAGTGCAATCAGTTAATCTTTCCAGGTGACCATGCCCCCACGCGGCAAACGAGCCCCAGCATGGACCAATGGCGAGTTGCTGGACCTCATTAGTCTTTGGGGGGAGGAAGCTGTGCAGTCCCAGCTGCGCTCCAGCTGTAGGAATTATGATATCTTTGAGCAGGTATCAAGGTCCATGCTGGATAGGGGCCATGATCGGGACGCGCTGCAATGCAGGGTTAAAGTAAAGGAGCTGCGGAGTGCCTATTACAAAGCCCGCGAGGGGAACCGCCGATCTGGCGCTGCCCCCACGACCTGCTGTTTTTACAAGGAGATGGACGCGATACTTGGGGTGACCCCACTGCCAATCTGAGGACCACGATGGACACTTCTGAGCATGGTGGGGGACAGGAGCAGCAGGAGGAGGAGGAGGAGGCGGGGGGGTGGAAACCACGAGTGAAGCTACTGGGATGGGGGAAGACACCCCAGAGTCCCAGGAGGCATGCAGCCAGGAGCTCTTCTCAAGCCAGGAGGAAGGAAGCCAATCGCAGCAGCCAGCAGTTGCTGAAGGACAAACAGAGGAGCGAGTTACCAGTAAGCGTCTTTTATTTTCAGGGTGGAAATGTTTCGGGAGAGGAGGGGGGGTTAGGGCTGCATACATGCATGCCTAGATGTGAAATAGCCCATTGATGTGGTCTATCATGTCGCGGTAATCGGCTGCAGTAATCTCCTCAAAAGTTTCAGCCAGAGCGTGGGCAATGTGCCTGCGCAGGTTTATAGGGAGAGCCACTGTGGTCCTTGTCCCAGTCAGGCTAACTCGGCCACGACACTGTGCCGCGAGGGGTGGGGGGACCATTGCTGCACACAGGCAAGCTGCATAGGGGCCAGGGCGGAATCCGCATTGCTGTAGAAGACCTTCCCGCTCTTCTCTAGTGACCCGCAGCAGGGAGATATCTTCCAGGAGTAACTCCTGTGGAAAATGTTGGGAGACTGTTTAGTGCAGATCCCCCATGCAGCTGTTTGCTGTCCCCAATGCACAGAAACCCCTGCACAGCCCTGAAGCAATCTCAGTACCCTTACTCACCATTTCCTGTCTCCTGTTGTGTTATGTGTGGTCTTATTTGGTATGGGAAAAGAATGTTAAAGTGAACACTGAAAACTCCTTCAGTGTGTGGGAATTACTGTTTGGATGAGATAATTAATAAGGCTACCCTGTTAAATGTTGCCATTTTTGCCTTCAAGAAGTGACCTTGACTGCTGGACGGCCCAGATCTACCACAGCACAGAGACTACAGAATCTGAGGAAAAGCCTGAAAAACCAGGGAAGACAGGCTGAAAACAGTTATTGATCACTCTGCTCGAGAGAGTAAACAGCTGCAGGAGTGGAGAGAAAGGGAAAGCAGGATCCACCAGAGGGACAGCAGGATCCGCCAGAGACATTGGCGGAGAAACGCTGTGGCAAAGAGGAAAAGCACAGGCCAGCTGCTAGGCATCCTGGCACGCTAAGCGGACTCTCTCCAGGCACTCGTAGCCATGCAGGCAGAGCAGTCCCGTGCTGCCCCACAGCCCTCTGTCCCAAATTTTATTCTTTCTGCCCCAATGTTAGCTCCAAACCCTTCCACAGCATCCAGGTTCTTACCACCACCAGCTGCCTCCAACACCTGTATGTTCACCAACCAGCCCTGAGAACTACGACCCTTACCCTCTGCACTCAACCCCCATCACCATGCAGTATATGCACCCTGAAGCGCAGCAGCCATTGCACAGCACTGCAGACAGAACATATGCAAACTTGTGACTGTACAGTTCACCAACCCACCCCTGCCCTAGGTTCCTAAAATGCTGTGTGTCTGTCAATGAAGTATTTTTCTTTCAATAAAATAAATCTTGGCTTCTGAAAACAGTCTTTATTATTGCAGATAGTGAAAGATACCTTATCCCAATAAAGAAACAGTCACTGGAAATCATGTTAGGATAATAGAACTTAACAGTGTAACCACTGCACTTCACTCCCATGCAAGGCAGCAACATTACTGTTGGCTTTCAGCCTCAAATTCTTCCTCAAGGCATCCCTAATCCTTGTAGCCCTGTGCTGGGCCTCTCTAATAGCCCTGTTTCTGGCTGTGCAAATTAGCCTCCAGGACATGAACCTCGGTGGTCCATGCCTGACTGAATGTTTCACCCTTCCCTTCACAAATATTATGGAGGGTACAGCATGGATATAACTGCGGGATGCTGCTTTCCCAAGTCTAGCTTCCCATACAGGGACCACCAGCGGGCTTTTAAACACCCAAAAGCACACTCCACAGTCATTCGGCACCGGCTCAGCCTGTAGTTGAACCGGTCCTGCTCCTGTCAAGCTTCCTGTATAGGGTTTCATGAGCCAAGGCAGTAACGGGTAAGCTGGGTCTCCAAGGATCACAATGGGCATTTCTGACATCCCTTACTGTGATCTTCCTGTCTGGGAAATAAGTCTCTGCCTGCATCTTCCTGAACAGGCCACTGTTCCGAAAGATGCGTGCATCATGCACTTTTCCAGGCCAGCCTGTAAATATCAATGAAACGCACACGGTGATCCACAAGCGCCTGGAGAACCATAGAGAAATACCCTTCCAATTAACGTACTCTGATGCTAGGTGGGGGTGCCAGAATAGGAATAGTTCCCACAATAGCCAGACCTGAACCCCTGTACACTTGTGCTCTGTCCTCATTGCTTCTCTCTCCCTTTCCCCATCTCTGCTGCTCCCCCTCTGGGCTTTCTCAGCACCTGGCCCCACAGCGCTTCCTGGCAGCCAGAGACTGCGCTTTCTGCACCTGCAGATGTGGCCTCTCTCCTGATTGCTAAGGAAAGGAACCTTTCCAGGAAATGGCCACAGCTTCTGGGAAGCCCATGCTGAGAGGTGCTGCCTGTGGGGGAAATAGAAAAGCCCTCTGCTCCCCACCCTGTTTTTGCAAACACTGGAGTCTCAGCCCCCGGGTAACTGTTACCCTCTGCCCCTGCCTGTGCCGGGTTTAACCTCTGGCAGCGCCTCCCTGGGCTTAACTCCGGCTCCTTCCCTCCCCTGACTTTGCCCTTCAGCCCCTCCTAACTCTGCCTCCAGCTGCTTGACCCCACCAGTCAATTTCACCCCTGCTCAGACCCTGGCCACCCTCCTCTGATTTCCCCTTGCCCCTCTTTAATCCCTGTAAAAGTAGGAGGGGCTGGGTCCCATTCTCAGGGGCTGGGCGCCTGGCCCCTGCCTGCCCAATGCCCAAAGCGCCCACGATCTTGCGGATGTTTGCGAGTGCTGCAGGGTCACCTGCAGGGAGAGGGAGACACGGTTAGAGGTGATGCAGCCAAGGGTGCTCACCCAACACTGAGATGCAGCCACCTCTGGGGTGGGTTGCACAAGTCAGCAAATGAATTTGGAACAGGAAATGCACTGAAAGGACCGAGGCAGCTGCAGGAGGTGGAGAAAACCAGAAAAGCAGGAGCCCTGATCCCAGCCCTGCCCCTCCCCACTCTACCCACTAACCTCCACTCCCAGAGTTGGGGGGAGAAGCCAGGAGTCCTGGTCCCCAGCCTTGCCCACTCCCATATTTCAATATGGCTCCATCCAACAGCTGCCCCCCCCAACTGCAGGGCAGCGCCATGGGGCACACCAGGGGCTGCCTGTTTGCACAGGACGGGTGACACCAGTGCCCCAGGGTGGGGAGAGACGATGCTAAGGGAGAAGCAGGCAGCAGACACCCCCACGACAGAGAAAGAAGTGCTGGGGGTGCCGTGCTGCAAGGAGTGATGGGGGTTGGCAGGGAATGGGAGGATCTCCCCTCACAGCGGGTGCATCTGTCCCCGCAATCCTCCCCAGCCCTACCCTGGCCCAGGCTTATCCCGGCCCAGCTACCAGGTTACATTTGGCCTGAGTTCCCCAGCTGCTGGGGGATGGGCGTGGGGCTGGGTAGCATTAGCCTCTACTCCCCCTTCCCCCGACACAGCTGCATGGGAACTGACTAAAGGAGCCTGCAGCACTGCTGCCTAGAGGACACTGCGGCACCAGCCAGTGACAAACACATCATGGCTCTCTCATCCTCATCCTCTTTCCATATACAACCCGGGGTGAGGGGTGGGGACTCAGGGCAGTTGCATAGTTAACCTGTGGAACTCCTTGCCAGAGGATGCTGTGAAGGCCAAGACTATAACAGGGTTCAAAAAAAAGAACTAGATAAATGAACAGAGGACAGGCCCATCAGTGGCTATTAGCCAGGCTGGGCAGGGATGGTGCCTGTAGCCTCTGTTTGCCAGAAGCTGGGAATGGGCGGCAGGGGATGGATCACTGGATGATTCCCTGCTCTGTTCATTCCTCTGGGGCCCTGGCACTGGCTGCTGGCAGAAGACAGGAGGATACTGGGCTAGATGGACTTTGCCTGACTCCAGTCTGGCTGCCTTATGGCGCAGCAGTGACACCCAGTGGGCAGTCAGAGTAATGCACAGAAGGTATTTCCTTGGCGCAGCAGTGACACCCAGTGGTCAATCAGGTAATGCACATCCATCTGCAGTTCAGGAGTCTGATGACAAATGTTCTGAGGGCTGGAAAAATACCTTCTAGGAGCTATTGAAAGAGCTCAACCTGTTTAGCTTATCAAAAGAAGATTGAAAGGTGACTTCATTGAAGTGTTGAAGGGCCTTAATGGAGAGAAAAGGTTGTGTATTAAAGGGCCTTTAATTGAGCAGAGAAAGGCATAACAAGACCCAGTAGCTGGAAGGTGAAAAGAGACAAATTCATATTACAAATAAGACACAAATATTCAACAGCGAGGATGATTCACCACAGGAACAAGCTACCAAGGAAAGTGGTGGATTAACCATCTCCTGATGTCACTTAATGAAGACTAGATGCCTTTCTGGAAAGTGTTTGCTCCAAAAATAGCTCTTGTGTCATACAGGAGGCCTGTGATATGCAGGGGGTCAGATTAGATGCTCTATTGGTCTCTTCTGGCCATAAAGTTGACTAATTTCTGAGAAACTGAGTGTAGCATTGGGAGCAGTGTCTGATGTTTTCTTCTAGCCGGCTTCCTTCCTAGAACGAATGCTCCTTGAGTGGGGTGATCCACAGGGAGTAGCACAAACCAAAGTACCTGGCCAGGGGCAGGACATTAGCACAGCAAGGGAGGGGTGTGGCAGTGACATCACAAAGGCTTTTTGCAGGACCTCAGACAATAGCCTGGGTCTTGTTATGCCTTTCTCTGCTTTGGTCAAAGGTGGTGGGAAGGTGGTGACCTCACAGACAGATGCTGACATCAGGCAGGCAGGACAGGGGTGAGGGACCAGGTAAACCTCAGAGACCCTGTGGCTTTGCTTCAGCAAGTCTCCTTCTCCAGGGCTCTCTTTGAGGACTGAGAGAGTATTCGGGTTCAGGCATCGTGAGTGCCAGGAGGAACCTCTTTCGAGTTTTCTCCTTCCCTTTTAGTGATTTTACTAGAAAACAGCTGTCCCTGTTTAGAAGGTAAGAGCCTCCTCGAGGTTTGAAACCTGTTCGGTCTGATCCATCAGGTGATAGTTGAATTCTAGGCATGGAAAACACAAGCTTAAGGAGGCAGAATTTTATTTCACACTTGGGATTTTGTCCCATAGAATCAGTGGGGACATTAGGATTTGTCCTTTTGTTTCACCTTTTCCTCCATCCATCCCTCCCTCCTTTCTCTTTGTCTCTTGCTTCTTTGTCCTTTCACCTGTTCCCTCCCAACACCAGGAGGTGTGTGTGTGTGTGTGTGTGTGGTGGGAAGTGCTCTGCAGCTCCCACTGTGGGAGGTCCACCCAAAAATGTGGGGCTGAAATAGTGCTCGGGCAGTGATCCCCACCGGTGACCTGGGCCATCCTTTGGGCTCTCTGGTGAGATCCTCAGCCTCCCATCCTCTGTCTCTACCCTGATTGGCTGAGCAGGGGTTATTGACAGGAGGAGACTCAGGTACTTGTTGTTCTCTTTAAGACTAAGTAAATAAGTCAGAACCAGTTCTGTGTTTAATGAATTTTGCTGCTTCTCTGCATTAATTGTCTCTGAGCAGTTCATGATTCTCTCTAACATTGCAGTTCTCCTCAAATACTTGCTGAATAATTACTGTGCACTCTTGTTGGTCTGGATCTCATTTGAGAACACTTAAGTCATTCAGTGTTTGAAATTCAAGATCTGATGGTTAGTTTGAAAATCAGGGCTCTTGTGTCCTACTCCCAACTCTGCCACTGGCTGGCTGTGTGACCTAAGACAAGTCAATTCTCCTTTCTCAGCCTTAGCTTCTCCTCTTCAAGTAGGGATAATAATAATCCACTCCTACCTACCTCACAGTGGGTGGAGGACGGGGATCCATTGAGAGTGTCACTAGGAGTAGTGCATAATATGAGGTGTCCTATCACGTTTACTCAGAGCAGATTATGACATAATAGAATAGCTGAAATAGTCTATTTGATTTGTATTTTTTTATTTTGAAATTGTTAAGAGCAGCAACTACTTAGCTCAGACTGAAGCATCTTATCTAATGTTTGTGGTCTAAGTGTTCCTCTGTGTGTGATGAGACAATTTAACACACTGTGACAATCAGGAGATGCTTTTGTTTTGCAACAAAATATTTTTGCAAAGAACTTTCATCCCACTTGTTTTGATTTCAAGAAACAAACTGGTTTAGTCTGAAGGGGATTTTCTGACATTGAGCAGGCGCAGTGTGTCCCGTGACACCCACTCTATACAGCGACCCCTGCTGAGGTCGCCCTGCTGCAGCTGCAGCTGGTTCTGCTGGCGCCCTGTGGTTGCCCTCGTTCGGCCAGGAACAAGCCTCACTGAGCTGAAAAGAATCCTGTCCAACCAAATCTGACAGCTGCCATCATGTAGCCCAAAGTCCCCACACCTGCCGGGGAAACAAACCAGCCACCATAAAGTGGTCCATTGTCTCACGCTGGGCCAGAGCCTGACACGGCACCTGTGGGCAACCATTGCTCTGAACACGCCGGCCATGCACACGCTGGCCGATTCCTATGAAAGATGTCACTGCACGCCCCGGTACTTAAAAGGTACCTGTGCCACTGGTAGTGAGTTCTGGGGACAGTTGCTCACTTTCAGTGAATGTAACTGTAACTGTATCAGGCGTGCAGCTCTGTGCAGTCACATTTGATAGAAGTTTGCAATTAAATTCATACAAGAGGGTCAGATAAAGTGGCTACTACCACCACTATGTTTTGTCCCGTGAAGCTTTTACAGCCATTTTGAGGGGAAATGGGCCCTTGCCCACAGAAATGGTCTATAGGGACAGCTGCAGGCAGCAGGCGGAGAGATGATCTCATCAAAATTATTTGACTACTGGGTAATGTAATCAAAATCACTAAAGGAATGTCAGGGTTTCTATTGGCACTTAACTTGCCTGCCCCTGGCTGGCTCTGGTTGTAATCGGGGTTCAGTTGTGTAAAAAGGAGTAATCGCAGTGCAAGGGATGTTAGGCAAAGGAGAACTATGTGTGATGATGTAAGGTTTTAAGGACCTAAACTGACACTCATGGTTTGTAAAACTCTTGTTTTGTAGGTTTAAGATGAATTGGTTTGGTTCTGCTTTGCTGGGATTTTTTTATAATGCCACTGAAAATCCATTTGAATCATTCAAAGTGGCAAAACTGCCAGACACCTTTTGCCAGACACAGGTAACTAGTGTTGTTTGGGTTTGGGATTTAGCATTTAACCCTTAAGGCACCTCACTACTCTATAAAGTTCAAGACCAAAGTTATGGTTGTAGTAAGGGGCAGCCAGAACCAGAAGGATGGAGAAAGAAACATTGGTTGGACAGATGGATGGATGGACAAACCGAATAATTAAGCCTCTGTTTAAAAAAAAGGCTTAAAAACATTAAAAGGAAAAAAGGGGCAAAATGTTTCATTTACCAAAATAACTCAGCCTAGCTCTGCCCTTGGAGTTTGGGGTGGGGGCGCTGATTCCAGGGTTCACCTAGGGCACCAGTTGCTGGCAGCTAGTCTAGAGCTGCCCTGCCCAGAAGCCTTTATTCCTCCAGCCTGCGAGGATGGGAGGTGGGGGTGTCAGGAAGTTGCCCTTCAATCCCACACAAAAGGACCTCTTAGGAAAGGCAAAATCTTGAAAAGAAAAAGTTACATCAAGAAGGACTTCAAAGACAGAGCTTTTAAGATCTCAAGGAATAGTTGAGTGTCTGACCAGGGACTGGAACCCTGAACCTCAGATTAAAAGTCTGACGCTTGGCCCACTGAGCTAGCCAGGCTCACAAAAAGAGTCAGCTACTTTATGTAGAGGAGAAACTACTGAAGAAAAAGAGAGTAGGAAACACTAGAGGAAACCTGCTGGTCTCTTCCCCACAGCCCTGGCTTGCTCCTCCTGCCAGCGCCCTGAGGCATTTTGCCAGCACCATGCCCCAGTCAGCTCCACCTCCCCAAATGCTGGAAGGCCCAGCTCAGGGACCTGGCTGCCTTACAGCCGCCTCTTCCGCCCTGACCAATAGGGAGGAGGATTGAGGGACAGGCTAGTAGGAGCTGGGAAAATTAAGCCTACATGTTTCTGCCTGGTTTTGAACCAGGGACCTTTTGCATGTTAGGCAAACATGATAACCACTACACTACAGAAACTCTGCTGTAAGATACTCCTCCTCCCTTCATAAAAACATAAGAATGGCCATACTGAGTCAGACTAAAGGTCCATCCAACCCTGTATCCTATCTGCCAACAGTGGGTGCCCCAAAGGGACTAAACCTAACAGGTAATGATCAAGTGATCTCTCTCCTGCCATCTATCTCCACCCTCTGACAAACAGAGGCTAGGGGCACCATTCCTTACCCATCCTGGCTAATAGCCATTCATGGACTTAACCTCCATTAATTTATCTGCAAAAAGAAAGAGGAGTATTTGTGGCTCCTTAGAGACTAACAAATTTATTTGAGCATAAGCTTTCATGGGCTAAAACCCACTTCATCGGATGCATGCAGTGGAAAATACAGCAGGAAGATATATAGATATAGATATACACAGAGAAGATGAAAAAATGGCTGTTGACATACACACTATAATGAGAGTGAGCAGTTAAGGTGACAAGTATCAGAGGGGTAGCCATGTTAGTCTGGATCTGTAGCAGCAAAGAGCCTGTGGCACCTTATAGACTAACACCTATTAGTCTATAAGGTGCCACAGGATTCTTTGCTGCTTTACAGTTAAGGTGAGCTATTATCAGCAGGAGAAAAACCTTTGTAGTGATAATCGGGACGGCTGATTTCCAACAGTTGACAGGAAGGTGTGAGTAACAGTAGGGGGACAAATAAACATGGGGAAATAGTTTGACTTTGTGTAATGACCCATCCACTCCCAGTCTTTATTCAAGCCTAATTTAATGGTGTCCACTTTGCAAATTAATTCCAATTCAGCAGTTTCTCGTGGAGTCTGTTGTTGAAGATTTTTGTTGTAATATTGTGACTTGTAGGTCTGTAATCGAGTGACCAGGGAGATTGAAGTGTTCTCTGACTGGTTTTTAATGTTATAATTCTTGACATGTGATTTGTGTCCATTTATTATTTCATGTGGAGACTGTCCAGTATGGCCAATGTACATGGCAGAGGGACATTGCTGGCACATAATAGCATATATCACATTGGTAGATGTGCAGGTGAACGAGCCTCTGCTAGTGTGGCTGACGTGATTAGGTCCTAAGATGGTGTCCCCTGAATAGATATGTGGACAGAGTTGGCAACGGGCATTGTTGCAAGGATAGGTTCCTGCTAATGTTTTTGCTGTGTGGTTGCTGGTAAGTATTTGCTTCAGGTTGGGGGCTGTCTGTAAGCAAGGACAGGCCTGTTCTCCCAAGATCTGTAAGAGTGATGGATCATCCTTCAGGATAGGTTGTAGATCCTTGATGATGCACTGAGAGGTTTCAATTGGGGCTGAAGGTGATGGCTAGTGGGGTTCTGTTCCTTTCTTTGTTGGTCCTGTCCTGTAGTAAGTGACTTCTGGGTACTCTTCTGGCTCTGTCAAGCTGTTTCTTCACTTCAGTAGGTGGGTACTGTACTTGTAAGAACGCCTGATAGAGATCTTGTAGGTGTTTGTCTCTGTCTGAGGGGTTGGAGCATATGTGGTTGTATCTTAGAGCTTGGCTGTAGACAATGGATTGTGTGATGTGGTCTGGGTGAAAGCTGGAGGCATGTAGGTAAGTATAGTGGTCAGTATGTTTCTGGTATAGGGTGGTGTTTATGTGACCATCGCTTATTAGCACAGTAGTGTCCAGGAAGTGGATCTCTGGTGTGGACTGGTCCAGGCTGAGGTTGATGGTGGATGGAAATTGTTGAAATCATGGTGGAATTCCTCAAGGGTTTTTTCCATGGGTCCAGATGATGAAGATGTCATCAGTGTAGCGCAAGTAGAGCAGGGTCATTAGAGGATGAGAGCTGAGGAAGTGTTGTTCTAAGTCAGCCATAAAATGTTGGCATACTGTGGGCCATGCGGGTACCCATAGCAGTGCCGCTGACTTGAAGGTATACATTGTCCCCAAATGTGAAATAGTTATGGGTGAGGACAAAGTCACAAAGTTCAGCCACCAGGTTTGCCATGACATTATCGGGGATACTGTTCCTGATGGCTTGTAGTCCATCTTTGTGTGGAACATTGGTGTAGAGGCCTTCCACCTCCATAGTGGCTAGGATGGTGTTTTCTGGAAGATCACCAATGGATTGTAGTTTCCTCAGGAAGTCAGTGGTGTCTCGAAGATAGCTGGGAGTGCTGGTAGCATAGGGCCTGAGGAGGGAGTCTACACAGCCAGACAATCCTGCTGTCAGGGTGCCATTGCCTGAAATGATGGGGCATCCAGGATTTCCAGGTTTATGGATCTTGGGTAGCAGATAGAATAATTCTGCTGCTTTTTGGCCTGTCTGGGAGGTTTTTGTCAGCCCTGGCACACAAAAAGGGTATCATTGCGAGCCCACGAAGGTGAGATGAATTTTTGCCTGCCTTGCTCAGCTTGACTTGCTTCCTCACCCCATTCCTGCCTTAGATCCTGGGTCGCCTGGTGGCTGAAGATGGTCCATTGTCTCAAGCGGTGCCAGAGCCTGACACAGTGCCCCTGGGCCCCCTTTGCTCTGCACATGCCGGCCGTGCACATTTGCAAATACTTTAAAGCTCTTGTCAGTAAGTTCTGGGAACAGTTGCTCACCTTCAGAGGAAGCTCCCTAAAATTGGCCGGTCTCACCCAGTGGTACATTGACCTCTGTTCAGACTGAGCCGAAGTGGGGGTGGGGGGGGGGCTTGCTGATGTGGCTGCCACTGCTGTGAGGGGGGCCACTGTTGCGGATGAAGCCATCCTGGAAGCACCTTCCACCTAGCCACCCACTGAAAATCCTGTAGGATGTAAGGTGGGAATAGAAGAACACGGGGGGGCGGAGGCCTTCCTAATCTCCTCCCCCTTCCGCCACTATTGGCCATCCCATATCCGGTGCTGCACCCAGTGGGGTCAAAAAATACGCCATATCGGAAGAGTCAGTTGGGTTCTTTATCGTTGTCCCATCATTCCCTCGGGCCTGACCTGCCCTCCAGCTCAGCCACCCACTGAAAATTGAAAAACAAAAAAGTAGAGCCGTAGAAGGCTTCAAAGCCCACCAGGCCCAACCACCATTTCTAATACAGCAGAAAAGCCGCACTTCTCCTGACTAGGTGGGGACGTCCTATGGCCCCACAAGAAGTGGAAGGCCATCGTGTTCGGTCTCAGCAGCATTCGTGGAGCAGGGGGAAACACATGGCTGAGGTTAATGACAAGGTCCCCTTCCGCCACCGGCTGAGCCATTCCTCACAGGCCAGCAACCACTTCTCCCAGTTCGCGTTCCCCACCTCGTCCCCAACCGAACGCTAGAAGGCCCAGCCATCAACCTGCAAACTCTTGTAGCCCTCCTCTTCCGCCCTTACTGATAGGGGGGAGTATTGAGCCTCCCTCCCTTAGGCTCTTCAGCATCCCTGGGGAACACCAACACCGCCCAAGTGACTTTGGGCCAGTAGGTCAACCAATAGGGCTGCCTCCTAGGCCAGGCTGCAGCCCAGCTTCAGGACTCAGAGGAAATGGAGCTCGCATCCCTGCCTACAGGACTCCAGGCATGGCCAGGCTTCTGGATCAAACGTCCCTCTTGTGCTCAAGTCACAACAGCTAGCGGGTGAAAGACAGGCTTTCATGGCCTTTGAGAAAGCAAGACAGAGCCTTGGAAGACCCAGCAGGGTTTGTGGCACAGGAATTGTCCTCAGATCCCACCGAGACTTCAGCTCAGATTGCAGGATTCAAAGTCCCAAGTGCTGCCCTTACACCATGGGACCAATAGGGAACCCCCAGACCTCTGCTGAGCGCTGGTGAGGATGACCCTGTGGGGCAGCCCTGCCTTTGCTCACTGCTGGCCTGCAGCAGTTTGCTGCAGCTCCCAGAGGCCTTTCTTAATCCAGCCTGAGAGGCCAGTGGGCATGTGAGGAAGTTGCCCCTTCAGTCCCAGGCAGTACATGGCCCTTCCTGGTGAAAAGCCAAGTCCTGGGGAAAAAGGTGATGTCAAATAAAATCTTGGAGAGATGCCTTCTTTCTTTTGTGGGGAACTGTTCCTTTTGTCTGACTAGGACTTAAACCCTGACCTCAGATTAGAAGTCTGACACTCTACCAACTGAGCTAGCCAGGCTTACACATAAAAGAAGCAAATTTCATGCAGAAGAGAAACTAGTCATGAAAATGAGGGCAGGAAACAATACAGAAAACCTGCTATTCTCGCTCTCTTAGCAGTCCTAGCCCCAGCCTGCTCCTCCATCCGGCGCCCTGAGGCCTTATTCTTTTTTCAGTTAAATATCAAATCCCTGAGAAAACACAGTTATACAAAGCAAACGAAATCACAAACAGAAATGTCATTGGAAATACAGAAATAAAAAGGAAAATGCAATTCCCATCACTTTATCGTGTCGGCCATTCCTGTATCGAGAGCACCCGCGAAGGTCCCTGTGTGCTTACAAGAAACCTGGAGGAACTCATACCACAGCCTGAACATGAAACTCAACTGTTCCAGGTGCTAGTAAAACCCTTTCCTGCTGTGAAGTTGCACTCCATAGGATTTTATGAAAATATGCTAATCAGTGTGAATATAAAGTGACTGGACAATGCTTCATGCAAATGTCTCTTGTAAGGTATCATTACAAAGCTTATAATCTACTGTGTGTTCATCCTATTTGTATGGAACCGATCATTCTTGGATCTGAAACTAGAAATATGAACTATAACTCTGAGGTCCTGTTGTAATGATGCAAAAGTGTGGGCCATTAATAGTGGTTTGGACTCTTGATGGCTCCCATTAACCAGGACAATTGACTGAGATGGCTCTGTCCTGCACCATCTGTGAGTCAGGCCAGGAAGAATGAAGGCTTGGTATCACAGGACATGTGACCATGTCACCTGGTACAGGAATCCATCTTAAACCTGGGGCTTTTCCCCAGAGAGAGACAAAGAATTCCTGCCTTGTACCAAAGCTGTATAAGGGGTGGAACTGAACAAACATGGCTGCAGTCATGAGACATCCCCTAGCTACCACCTGAGCTGGAACAAGGGCTATACCAGGTGAAAAGATTGGGCCCAGACAAGAAATAAGTCTAGTCTGCAAAAGAAGCTTATTGAAAGATCTCTGAGGGTGAGATTTGATCTGTATTGAGTTTCATACTGTATTAGGCTTGACTTGCATGTTTTTGTTTTATTTTGCTCTGTGAAAAATACAAGGTCCATAGAGAAGGAAAAGAAAATGCCCTAGAAAAGTCTGTCTCTGTGTGTGTGTGTGAGATGGGTGGGAGGGTGTCTAGAAACCACTCTCCTCTAGTTAGTTTTCTCTGATTTCCTGTAGAAAATCTGAAGCAGGGAGCAAAAGCCATTGCCTTCTCTGAGGCTTGAACTCAGGACCTTCAGATTATGAGACTGACACGCTGCCAACTGCGCTAAGAAGGCTTGGAAAACTTGAGGCTCAGTGTATAGGACCCTCCTACAGCAGTGACTGGGGCAGGAAGGAGCCAGAGATCTGCTGGAAGAAGCAGGAGCTCTGGTGACCAGAGACTTTCGTGGAAGCTTTCACAGCAGCAAAGAAATCAATTCATGCTGCCAGTGAACAATCTACTGGAACTAATGGCAGCACAGGGGGGATGTTTCCAAGCTATGCACCTACTTCCACATTTTAGAACTTACTCTCCTTTTCCTAGTAGGGCACTTTCCATGCAAATTAAGCAAAGCAAGTTGGGGAAACTACACAGGTAATAAAAACCAGTGCTCCAAATAAGGCTTGAATTCATAATCCCAGCAGTAGCCCCCTCTGCGCTAACCAGTTGCACCAGTGCAGGTGCTTCTCAGGCCTTGGCTACACTTGCAAATTTGCAGCGCTGCAGCAGAGTGTGAAAACACACCCTCTCCAGCGCTGCAAATTGCGGCACTGCAAAGCGCCAGTGTGGTCAAAGCCCCAGCGCTGGGATCGCGGCTCCCAGTGCTGTCTGTTATTCCCCACAGGGAGGTGGAGATGGACAGCGCTGGGAGAGCTCTCTCCCAGCGCTGGCGCTGACTACACTTACGCTTCAAAGCACTGCCACGGCAGCGCTTTGAAGTGCAAGTGTAGCCAAAGCCTTAGGCAAAGCTGGGAAGCGGCAGTTATCAGTCTCTGTGATTCACACCTTTGCCTGGTAATTGAAAGGCTGATGCATCAAACCTAACTCAAGATGCGGCTTTTCAGCCATGAGACTCCAGGACATTTTGACAGAAAGAAAATCTCTGTTTTGGTTTAGCCCCATTTGACTCCTGCTGCCCGTCTTCTCCCCTCCTCCAGTCTCTTTCCTTCCCCACTGGGGCCGTGCAGAGAGGAGCCCCAGTCAGTCTCTGTCACAGAGTCTGTATCCCATAAAGGGAGGGAGGAGGTTGCTCCAAAACACTGATAATGGGGAGGGTGGGCATGGTTAGGGGTAGAAAGGATGGAGAATTAACAGTGGGGCCCAGAGAGATTCCCCCAGATTGGGGAGATCCCCTGCTGCCCCCCATCAGCCAGCTGTGGGAAGAACAACTTGGGATTGCTTGGGAAAGCCACCTTTAAAAACACAAGTGTAACATGCTAGTTACATTTTAATAACACCAAAGCCTCCTCAATCCCAGGGTCACAATCACTGGAATGATTTTGCCTTGATATTTTACCAGCCGCAGACACAAAGCAAGTCAAATTACAGTTTCCGCTCGAGTCAGTGCACACACAAGAACTGGAGGCTTTTAATTCCTTAGGTTCTGCTGCCATTTCATTTCTGTCCTGTTCCAAGATTTATCATTGTGCAAAGCAACGTTAGGCCCTTGGGAGTGTCCCCCTCAGTGCTGCCTGCCACCCTTGGGCAATTTAAAAGGGCCTGGGACACCCGCCACCACCACCAGCAGCACAAGGGGACTAAGGCAGTTTCCTGCCCACCCTCACTCCATGTGGCACGCCACTCCCGGAAATGGCTGGCACCTCCCTGGTGTGGGGGAGGTCTCCGTGTGCTGCCCCGCCCTGAGTGCCAACTCTGCCAACTGTGGCAATGGGAGCTGCGGGGGTGGAGTCTGCGGGCAGCCATGCACAGAGACACCCCTGGCCCTCCCGCTTAGGGGCTGCTGCCAGAGGAGGGTGCAGGTTGCTTTTGGGAGATGTCCGAGGTAAATGCTGCACCCCTCACCCTCTCCTGCACCCCCAACCCAGACCCCACACCTGCACCCAAACTCCCTCCAAGAGCTTGCCCCCTGCACACCCTCCTGCAGCACAACCCCCTGACTGAGTCCAGACCCTGCACCCAAACTCTCCCAGAGCCCAGCCCCTCTCCCTCCCACACCCAAACTCCCTCCCAGAGCCTTAGGCAGGTGTGTGGGGGCAGGACTTGGTCCCATTCTGTCATTCATTCATGCCCGTCACCCCAACCGGGTATGGGCCAACCACAGATCTCCATAGTCTTCTATCCTGGGCCATTCGCTCTAGCTGGTTCCAGGTATAGCCCATTTTTTGCTATCAACCTGAAGGTCGCGTAGCCAGGTATTTCTTGGCGGCCTCTTTTCCGCTTGCCTTGGGGCTGCAACCTCGCCGTCTTTCCTGACTCAGACATGGTCCTCACATTCCATGTGCCGATGGTAATCCTCCTGGTTGTAAGAAGGGTGATCGGCTTAGTGGCTTCCTCGCGGCTTTCACCACCCAGCGTCATGCATCTTCGAGTTGAAGACCCTTCTTTTTCTAGGCTAAAAGTCTCTGTTAACTCTATTGTTGGCGTTTCTGTAGCAAGCTGATTTTTACAGGGTGGAGTTGCTAGCCCCACGCCCAACCCTCCTCCTTTACCCTGACTTGGGACAGGCAGATGGCCCCAAAGGACCTCTCTGGTGGAGTTAGGTCCCATTCTGGGCACCACCAAAAATTGTACAATGCTGCCGCCCCTGTACAGCCCAACCTTCTGATGATGCACCTCAGCTCACACCTCTGCAGGGTTTGAAGCTTCCATTGCTTAAATTCCAGGACACTGAGGGATTTCAGCTCCCCTTTGCCCACAGGGAACCTTCACCCCACTCCCAGCCAGGTTCTTGTCCATGGGATCACTGTAGGGGGGGCTGGGTCCTGCTGGGTCTTTTCTCTGTGACAGGCCAGGGTGCAATAACTGGGGCATCTGAGCACCCAGGACCTTCTGTGGGGCTGCCATTCCCTTCCCCTTCTGTGGTCTCGTCTGTCATTGACTCCAGCCTCTTTTCTACCCATCGTCAGCATCATCCCAAGCAAGCTGCACTCGCCTCAAAAGACAGTATCCTGTTGGGTGTAAATCACTGACCTCTCTCCTCTCTGAGCACTGACTGCCCTCTGTTTCCTTGCCTCTCAGTCTGTGCAGATGGGACCTTTCCCTCCAGTGCTGGAGGATCTGCCCTTCTCATCTACCCTTGTCCCAAGCAGCACAGCGGGTGGGACTCTTAAATGTACCAAGGTGACTTAGGAGCAGAAACCACCCCAGACCTTCCATGCAATTGGCACTTGCCCCTTACTGAGCAGGATTGAAACTGGTGCAGGGAGACTGGTGGGCCACATCCCAGCTGGGCATGAGCAAAGCAGCAGGGTGGAAAATCAACCTGGAGATGCTGGGGATTGAACCCAGGGCCTCATACATGCAAAGCATGTGCTCTGCCACTGAGCTACACCCCCACGTGGGTTAGGTAGACTATGGATTACACTCAGAGCCCTCCTGTTTCCACTGCATCCAGTGACCTTGCGGAGCTAGTTCCACTAGATGATTAGCCTCATTCCAGCTAGGAGAGGGAGTGCTGGGGGCTCTGCAGTTTTTGCAGTGGGGCTGTCTCAGGAGTCACTGGTGGCTTTGTTGGGGGGGTGGGGAAGTAGGGACTACAGGATGTGAGGCTGGCTGAAATGAAACTGCACAAAAAACCTCCCCCTTTGCTCCAGCTAAAGGCCCTACTTTGGCCTCTCCCCCTTTCATAAATATCTCCATATCTACCCCAGCTCTCAGAAACCCCCTCTCTCCCATGGGTGTTTTCATGGTTTCTTCCTTTTTTCATGGAGAGAGAGAGAGAGAGAAAAAAACAAACCTATTAATTTGAGCTACCAACACAGTTCACAGCATGAAATACACAATTTTGTGTTCAATGAGTTGTGTTCATTTACATAGCATGAAAAAATATGTTTTGGGCAATGCATGAAAACCTCACTGCATTGAACAACCCACTTGATATAGTCAATGTACTACAGAATATTTAAAGAAGTTAGGAAAGATGTGCTTGTAAATTAACATGTTGTGCCATTTACACACACACAAAACACAGAAGAAACTGAATTATTTGAGCTTCTAAAATTTCCATTTTCTCACAGCATTTTAGTTCTCAATATTGTTTTAATTTGCTTATTTTTTTGGAACTAGAGATGAGGAAAGAGCACATTGAAGTCAGTGGAATTACCGCAGTGAGGGATTAGTCTCATTATTTGCCACTAACAAAACCTTTGTTAACAGAGAGTTAACTTTGACTGTGACTATCTCTTACCTTCCAGAACATCGAGTTCAGTACAAGTCAAACTCTGGAAAAACAGGGAATACAGAGTGAGGGTACATGCCCAGATAACCTTAACTCTGCCCTCTAGCAGAGAATCTGTGATAGCATATGAGAACAAGGAAAGGTTTGGGGACAAATTACAGCTACTTCCCAAGTGTTTGTTTCTTCTGTAGTTAATTGATCCTGGCCCCATCAATTGATCCTGGCCTGGTGTCTGGCTGTGGAATTTACTATTTACTATCTTTATCCCAGTATAGTTAAAGGCAAAACTGCTTTACAAAAGCTCCTTTATTCTAGGTTATACAAACAGGTCACTTCCCAGCTATTTCAAGGAGATGGAATTTTCCTGACCCACAGGGAACTTAAACTAACATGCTCAAGATCACACATTCCTTAGGAGAAAACGAAGGAGGAAAAAACCCACCAAACTGTTGCTGTTTCTACCCAAATGATCAATGAGACCAGAAAGTGAGACTGTGCAATTAACTGTCTGGGACTACACTGACTCTGCAGTTACTTGGATGCAGACACACCCAGCTCTACGGTTGGTAAACGTACAGAGACTCTGCTGCTGCTCATGAACTAGCAGCACATGACCCCTGAACAGCTGCCATTCAAATGTATCTGAAAGTCACAAGGAACAACGATCTGTGCTAAAGGAAGGCTGCCATTTATTAGAGCCCCAGTTGATGCCATGTGCACAAAGAGAGGATTGAATGTGTAACAGGGAGAATGGTAAATCTTGGTTATTTTATTTTTGTAACAGGCTCCTGTCCACCTCCAGTAGAGTTTTCAGTCCCAATGGCAACTTACTTACCAAATGTAATACAGACTAGTCCATGCCTCCCAAGTGGATGTGGTTCTTGTTCTTCTGCACATTGTAGCCCATGGAGGCCAAGGACCTGCAAATGTGTCTTCATGTGCCTGTGTTTAGTTGATGAAAACAAACCTAGACACTTAGAGGATTGGAACTGATTTCAGCTGGGGGACATGTTTGCTAGGTTTTTATGCATTTGCACAGGAAAACATGGAGTGTGTGCTTTGATTTCAGGGATCCCTATTCAGTGGAACTCCTGAACATAACAGGAGGGAATAGGCAATTATTTTTGTTAGAAGAACAGGTTTGTGAGAGGGTACTTGGATTTGAACCAAGGACAACTTGATCTGCAGTCAAATGCTCTGCTCCTGAGCTATACCCCATGACATCTATGGAAGCAAGTCAGTGATCTTAAGGATTTTGAAGGACGGGCTCTGCCTTAGAGAGTTCCTTTGAGTCCCAGACCACAGGGGTTTTAAAAATGGGGTTTGATTAAACTTTATATATACATGTAGACACCACAGCTTGCACACCCACCAACATAGCTTCCCCTACTGACATAGCCACCACCTCTCGGGGAGATGGGTTAACTACACGGACAGGACAGCTCTCTCCCCTCCGCTTAGAGCAGCTTCATTATTTATGAATAGGTGGGAAATAACCTCCGGAATGGACAGGAACCAATGTATCAAATATTGCTGTGTCTGCATTCAATATGGGTAACTGGTCATATTGGGCTGGATTAGTAGGAGCATTGCCAGCAGATGGAGGGAAGTGATTATTCCTCTCTATTCAGCACTGGTGAGGCCACATCTGGAGCATTGCATCCAGTTCTCCCCCCCCCCCCCGGAAACAAATTGGAGAGAGTCTAGGGGAGGGCAACAAACATGATTAGGGGGCAGGGGACTTATGAGGAGAGGCTGAGGGCAGGGCCACCCAGAAGGGGGGCAGGGGGGGCAATTTGCCCCGGGCCCCCATGAGAATACAGGATTCTATAATATTGCAACTTTTTTTATGGAAGGGGCCCCTGAAATTGTTTGGCCCCAGGCCCCCTGAATCCTGTGGGCGGCCCCTGCCCAGACCGTGGTGCTGTCCACCCCCTCCACCCCCTTCCCTCGTTGTCCTCCCTCTGAGGCCCCACCTGTGCTCTGCCCTCACTCCCATTTGGCCACTTCCCACCCCGCTCGTCCACTGTGGCTGAGGCCTGCTGGTCCACCTTCCGCTCGCTCCTCTCCTCCCCAGGGCCTCCTGCACCTCTCCACCCCTACCCCAAGGTCTGCCTGCTGCCCCACCTCTCTGCCCCTCCCTGAGCCTCACCCTGCCCATCGCCCACACCTCTCTGAGCCCTCCTGAGACTCATCCTGCCCACCCCTCTGCCCCCTCCTGACTCACCCTGCCCATTGCCCACACCTCTCTGCCACCTCCCTGAGACCTGCCCTGCCCATCGCCCACACCTCTCTGAGCCCTCCCCTGAGACCCCTGCCCATCACCCACACCTCTCTGAGCCCTCCCTGAGACCTGCCCTGCCCACACCTCTCTGCCCCTCCTGAGACTCACCCTGCCCACAGCTCTCTTAGCCCTCCCCTGAGAACTGCCCTGCTCAGCACCCACACCTCTCTGCCCCTCCCCTGCTCTGCCCACCTCTCGAACCTCTCTGCCCCTCCCTGAGACCCACCCTGTCCACCTCTTTCTTTGGTCATCTGTTGTTATTCCTTGAAACACCAAGGATGGAATAAAAGCTGAGTTTACTCCAGGGTGAGGAAAGAAAGGAGTCACCAACCCCCTGGCAAAGCTCAGTGCCCCAGAGAAAACCTGCCCCCTTCTATCGCAATCACTGATGTACTGGGGATATGACGAGAAAGGGACTGTCTGAATGATCAAGGCAGGAAATGGACAACAATCTACAGCAATGTCATTAGCCACAAACACACTCTCCTCATGCTCCCACCAGAAGGGAAAGGAGCAGGAATTCTTGCTGTTCAGCCATGGACACACTTACACAAGGGCACAGCAGTGTGGGTCTAGTGGAAGCTGGTCTGAAGAAACAACTGGAATTGATCACTCAATGGAAACAGAACTAGAGTGTAGTGAGAACTCAACATCAAGCAAGTAGTTGTGGCCGAGTGGTTAAGGCGATGGACTAGAAATCCATTGGGGTCTCCCTGCGCAGGTTCAAATCCTGCCAACTACGGAGCAAGTTGTGGTTCTTAGTTTCAGTGGAGCTGGGTCTTGTCTCACTTTTAAGCTAGGCCTATACTAAAGGAAAATGTGGCTTTAGTTAAGGTGTTTTAATTGAACAACTGTTGCACGTCCACCCTATGTCACCAGAGCACATCCATGCTAGCATCTCTTGGATTGCCACAGAGAGCAGTGCACTGTGGGTAGCTATCCCGCTGTGCAACTGGCTGCAGGGTTGTCATAAACAGATAGTTAAGGGTTAAGGTCTCTTTACCTGTAAAGGGTTAACAAGCTCAGTAACCTGACGGAACCCTGACCAGAGGACCAATCAAGCGACAAGATAATTTCAAATCTCTGTGGAGGGAAGTCTTTGTTTGTGTTCTTTGTTGGGTTTTGTTCTCTCTTTGGATCTAAGAGGGGCCAGATGTATATCCAGGCTCTCCAAGCTTCCTGAAGTATTTTCTTCTATTCAGTATAGTGAGTATTAGAAAGGCGGATTAGTCTTATAATTAATTTCTGTATTTGCAAATGTGTGTTTGCTGGAGAAATCTCTTTATTTCTGTTTGCTGTTACTTTTAATTATTCTGAGAAGGCGGGGGGAAGACCCTCTGGTTTATACGCTAGACCCTGTAATATTTTTCGCCCTGGTGTTACAGAGATAGTGTACTTTCTTTCTTCCTTTTAATAAAATCTTCTCTTTTAGAATCTGATTGATTTCTTCCCTTGTTTGGAATCTCAGGGAAGAGGAGAGGGGAAAGGAATCTCTCTTTGTTTGATTCAAGGAGTTTGAATCAAGATGATCTCTCCCGACGGCTAAGGGAGGGGAGGTGGGGAATGGGCTATTTCCTTTGTGTTAAGATCCAGGAGTTTGGATCTGTGTTCCCCAGGAAAATTTTGGGGAACAGGAGTGTGCTAGACACTGGAATTTCTAGCTGGTGGCAGCATAACCAGATCTAAACTAGGATTTAAGTTTAGAGGAGTCCATGCAGGTCCCCATCTTGTGGACGCTAAAGTTCAAAGTGGGGAATAAACCTATGACATGGTAGGCAGCGGTGGAGATTTTTTTTAGAAACCAAAACAGAGAAGTTTTTTCCTTTTTGGCTGTTTGGAAAAACAGCTTGGGGCAGAGGTATTAGGTTTTTCTAACAAAGCATTGTTAGAAAGAGATTCCCACTGAGAGTGCATTAGCAAGTTTGAGAGAGACAGGACAAACCAGTTTTTCTGGTCCTTTCTCAGCCAGCAGCCACAGCAAAAACATTTGCAAATGAAAAGTTTTGTTTTCTTTTTATTCAGTCGGGAATAGAAAGGTTAGGAAACTGTAAACCAAGCAATCTGAGCTGAAGCAACATAGTCAATTCACTGACTGCAGAGGGGTGTGGCCAGCACCAGAAAGCACACAAACATGAGTACCAGTGAAACAGCTGACAAACTCGAACTGGCTAGGCTGCAAGCAGCAGAGAAAGACAAAGAACATCAGAGACAGATGGAACTAATTAATGCACAAATGGCCAGGGAAGAAGCTGCCCACAAGAGAGAGATGGAGAAGCAAGAGGCCGAACACAGGAGACAAATAGAGTTAAAAGAGAAAGAGCTGGAAATCCAGAAGCAGGCCCTGGAATTAGAAAAGGCTAAGCAGAATGTTCCAGCCAACCTTAAAAACCCTTCTCCAGGCACTGTTCCCCATCCCAGGAAATTTCCCACCTACAAGGCAGGTGATGACACTGAGGCCTTCTTGGAAAATTTTGAAAGGACCTGCCATGGGTACAACATCCCTACAGACCAGTACATGATAGAGCTGAGGCCACAGCTCAGTGGACCCTTAGCAGAGGTGGCAGCTGAAATGCCTAAGGAAAACATGAACAATTATAAACTGTTTCAAACAAAGGCCAGAATCAGAATGGGGCTAACACCTGAGCATGCCCGTCGGCAGTTCAGAGCCCTAAAGTGGAAACCAGATGGGTCATTCCCCAGACACGCCTACTACATTGATAAAAATTGGAATGCATGGATATCAGGAACAAAGGTTCAAAATTTTGAAGAGCTGTCCCTTCTGATGAGAATGGAACAGTTCTTAGATGGTGTGGAAGCCAGTAAATAATTAACAAGGTTTTGAAGAGATCTTAATGAATGTTAGTTAGCATGAGTTAGGTTAACTGTGACCCTGGTGACGTGAGGAAGCAAGATAATGTAAGACAGAGTGAATTGTGTGAAAGTTATTACGACCTTGCAATGTGCAGTCTTGCAGTCTTGTTTTTCTAGTGAGATAGCAGAAAAGCTTATGTATAAACAAAATGTATTTGTTGCTTTTACTGTCTGTATTATTGCTAGAAATTGTCTGTAAAAGGTATAAAGGCTTGCTGTGATTGTTTACCAGTTGAGAGACCTGTCCAGGAGCCTGTGTCCTATGGCACTCTCCCTCCATGGTAATTACTGGAGAAATAATAAAGTATTTGATTTTGCTGCATCCAAACAAAAAGTGAGAACTGAGTTTTTCTTCGACAAGGAGGATGAAAAGGGGGAGAGACATCCCATCGTGTACCTGAGCAAGAAGTTGCTACCCCGGGAGCAGAACTACGTGGCCATGGAGAAGGATTGCCTGGCCATGGTGTGGGCCCTTAAGAAACTGGAGCCATATCTCTTTGGGCACCACTTCACCGTGTACACCGACCACTCTCTCCTGACCTGGCTGCACCAGATGAAAGGAGCCAACTCCAAGCTCCTGAGGTGGAGCCTGCTCCTGCAGGACTATGACATGGACGTGGTCCATGTGAAGGGAAGTGCCAACCTGATAGCAGACGCGCTGTCCCGGAGAGGAGGCCCCAAACTTCCCTGGGTCACTGGGCAGAGTGACCCCGCTCAGTTCAGCCTCGAAGAGGGGAGAGATGTGATGGAGTAGGGGCTGTCTGTGGGGGTTGGGGGAGACGGGGAGGACGTTAGGTGAGGGACAGGTATTCAGCCTGTAACCTGAGCTAGGCAGTGGGGAGGGGAGGTCAACATCTCTGCCAGGGGAGCTAGACAAAGGAGAGAGCCGAGTGGAGAGGGGGAGTCAGTTTCGATTTGGGGCTGGGTGAGGGGAGTTCAGAGAATCCTAGGCTGGGATCCAAGCACCCTGAACCCCCCAGAAAGGCCAGATTGAGAGGTCCTGGCTCTGCCCACAAGCTCTGCTGTAGCCTGTGTTCCTGTGTCCAATAAACCTTCTGTTTTACTGGCTGGCTGAAAATCACTGTGAGTCCCAGGAAGAGGGGTGCAGAGTCGGACTCCCCCGCACTCCGAGAGGCAGCGGGATCAATGCCCGCATCCTCCAGCGGCAAGGCAGCCACGGGACTTTCTCTTGCCCTTCTTTTAGAAGCCATGGACAGTCAGCCGGCTCAGCTCCTCCAGTGGCCTCCATCCCTCTTCCCGCTTGGCCTCCCAAAAAGCCAGCCCTTGCGGAGCACAAAGCTCTTCCACCCGGCCCTTCTCCCCTTGCACTAACTGGGAGGCTGGAGACAGCTGGGGAAGTTAGCTCAAATGGAAGAGCAGGGAGAAGTAGTCAGACCCATACACACATTCTCCAGCCTGCTCTGCTCTGCTGTGCTCTGCTGGGCTGGGCTCTAATGGGGGACCTGCACCTTTCTTTCTGAGCTCTCACTGGAGCACAATCCCTTTCCTCCTCCCTCCCTGCTAGTCTACGCCAAGCTCATTGGCCGGGAGGGAGAGCCACTCAAATACAGAATTACTCACATCCCAGGGGTCCATGAAGGGAATGAGGAGATGGGCGGGGTGGCATGCGATACCAGCTCAGCTGAGACCGTGAGACCTTGCAGCCTCCTGATCTCAGGCAGCATGGCAGCCGTGGAGCAGAGCAGAGCACGCAGACAGCTTGGAGACAGCCAAAGCAGGGAAGGGCTGTGTTGGTCTGGAAGAGGGAGTCGGTGGCTGTCTATCCTGGCGGAGGCAGGGTCGTTTTGCTGTATGCTGGGCCAGGGGCCAGGGAGTCTGCTAGAGTTGCAGAGCTGGGCCTGCTCCTGGCTTTGCTTGGGTTAGAGGAAAGTGGTGAAGATAAGAACGGCCCTCCTGGGTGAGACCGATGGTCCATCTAGGCCACTATCCCATCTTCTGACAGTAACCGATGCCAGGCGCTTCAGAGGCAATGGCCAGAGCAGGCAATTGTCAAGTGATCTATCCCTGCGTTGTCTTCTGATGTTTGGTGCTTGTTTCAGGGGCTAACTCTCAGCCCAGACACACTCCAGGGAGGGAGCGTTGGTGTTTGTGCCGAGGAGTGTGGCTGGGACTCGGACCCCCTTCCCCAGCTCTGGGTAGCGCCCCCCCTCCCCATTTCAGGCTGTGTTCTGCTTAAGGCCACAGAGCCCTTGCCTTTTTTTGCCCGGTGCCTGAGAGTCAGGCCAGCTGCAGGGAATTAGCTCAAGCGGCAGAGTGCTCGCTTTGCATGCGAGAGGTAGTGGGGGACGCTGCCCGCATTCTCCGAGCCTGTCGACTAAGGGCTCCTGATGAGCCTGGTGGACGGGAGAGCCAGCCATCTGACTTTTGGCCTTGCTGCCCGTAGCGGTCAGGCCGAAAAATCCAAAGCCACCCTCCCCAGGCCCACAGCCACCCAGGGGCTCCTCTGCACCATCTTGCCTGAGCCGGTGGAAGTGGAGCCTGGCACTGAGCTGATGCGCTGAGGGTTATTTGCACTGTGCTTTTCACATGGAGGTTAAAACACAGGGCACAGATCTTTGAGCACAACCCTCGTCCTGAGGAATGGGGGGGGGGGCTGCATAAATAGAGACCGGCTCTCCCTGGCGTGGCTGCAGTGGCTCTTCACAGGGGCAGTCCCACTGCCAATTGGTACCAGAGTTTTGAAAGTTTTCTTTTCTGGCCTGGCTCCCCGCTCTTTAGGGAGACTGGCGACCCCAAACTTCCCAGAAACCATCATAGCAAGGCCAACCTGATCACAGACACCTGCTTAGCACCCGGAGGTGCAGCCCTGAACCCCGGCAATCAGCTACGCTCAGCTGCCCACCCAACAAGCGTTACACGCAGGAGCCTTCGTGCCCCGCGTGTTCAGCTCCCTCCCAGCGCCAGCTTTAAACTCCGCTGCTCAGTTCTAAGCTTTGGCCACACGGGGGCAGCCTGGAGCTCAGCCAATGCCTCCGGTTGCTGGTTGTGTTTCCCGCTCCTCGTGGCAGGTTCACACCCCGCAGGCAGATCTCTGAACCGGAGCCGAACCGTTCCCCAAATCCAGCGCTTTAGCAGCAGCTTTGCTAGGAAAGCGCTGACGTCCCCAAGTAAAGTAAGAGCCAGAGCGCTGTGTCCAGGATCTTCTATTGGTCCCCTCACCGTGGTGTCTGTCAGGCGCAAGGAGAAACCAGGGAAATGTTTTCATGGCGTTTAAGGGCAGAAGGGGCCATTAGCTCAGCTAGTCTGACCCCCGAATAACACAGAATTACACCATGGCACACATTGATCCCACAGACCTTAGGCAGATCAAAGCGTTTCAGCCCTCAGGAAGGAGGCTAAACTGGGTACCAGAGGCAGTGAACAAGGGGCCCCCAAGGCAATGGCAGGGAACTGATGAGGTGAAATATGCCCCGATGATCCCAGCAGGCGACCCACCCCCATGCCACAGATGTGGGAGTCCCTGTTCCTCCTGCCCTTAAGAATCTCTGGTGGTAAGTGGGTCCCCCCCGTTCCCCAGATATGAATCCTCCATGTGGTTTCCCTGGCTTCACCTCCAGATAAGAACATTGTGTGGAGGGGGTGGGAGGAAGGTTGTCTGGCAGATCTGTAAAGGGGGACTGTGTCTCCCTGTCTGGCCCAGGCTCCTGGGAGGAAGTGATCTCAGTGTGTCTGGCTGTCTCCATTCCTCCCACCCATAAGAATCCCTGGTCTGTGGGTGCACCCTAGACCATTACGGATCTCTGGTGGGTGGGTGTCTCTCTCCCCCTAGTCAGGATCTCTGGGGCGTGCCTGTATAAAAAGAGACTTTGACTCACCCAGGCTGGGCTGCCAGCGTCGAACAGACCAGGTCCTTCTGTGGAGGGTTTGCGTTCCTCCAAGGACGTGATCTCAGTGTGTGTGGGTGTCCCTGTCCCTGTCCCTTCAACCCTTAACAATCCCTGGTGCGTGGGTGCGCTGGGCCCCATTACAATCCCCTCTGTCTTACCCCCATAAGGGATCCGGTGGATGTGGGGTTCTCCACGCTACTGGGGTGTCTGGTGCCCCTGTCCCTCCTGGTTAATAGTGGAGTGTGTGGGTGTCCCCCCCCCCCGCCCGTTAAGGATCCGTGTTGTGTGGATGCCCCCGTTCTTCTCATTAAGAATGGTGGAACGGAGCATATGGGTGTGTCCCCCACCCCATGAACTAGCTCCCATGTATGGTTCCCCTGCCCCCATCCAGGCTCTGTGGGTGTCACTGTTCCCCTTTTCAAGATCCGTGTTGCTTGGGTGCGTCCCTCCCCAAGTCAGATTCCCAGCGTGTGGGTGCTCCCATCCCCTCCAGGCTCTGCGGGGGGGGGGTCTTAAAAGAGACCGTGTCTCACTGTCTTGCCCAGGCTATGCTGCAGGGGCTAGTCACAGGCACAACCCCACTACTGATCGGCACAGGAGTTTTGACCTGCTCCATTTCCAACCTTAGTGAACTTAGTGCAGACACCCAATCGGCACAGCCCCTGCAGCCCAGAACTCCTAAGCTCAAGCGATCTGCCAGCCTCAGCCTCCCAGGCGCTGGGATCAAAGGCACCAGCCAGGAGCCCGGCTTATTTTGCTGCCTGGCAGCTGGAGCTTTAAACTCTGCTTGTGAGCTCTGTGCCTTGGTCAGATGGGGACAGCCTGGAACGGGAAATGCTCCTGCTCCCCCCGCCCCCGTCTCATGTCGAGTTGCAGGTGCCGCTGTCCTGTCAGGTAAGATCCCGGATGTTTGGTGCCCCCTTCCCCGCCCAGGTGTCCGGGTACCTCTGCCCCCATACAGAATCCTGGATGTGTGGGTGTCCGTCCTCTGCAGAGCATCCCGGAGTGTGGATGCCCTTGTCCCCCCCTACAAGATCCTGAGTGTGTGGGTGCCACTCTCCCCCCCTAGAAGATCTCGGGTGCGTGGTTGGGTGCCCCTGTTCGCCCTTACAGCATCCCTGGTGCACGGGGGCCTCCCTCCGTCCCAACTCAGGGGCCCCAGGGTGTGAGTGCTCCCATCCCCCGATACAGGCTGTGGGGGGAGGGGTATAACTGGGTCTCCCTGTCCTGCCCAGGCGGTGCTACAGCAGCTGTTCACAGGGGCAGCAACCCCACTGTCAGCCTGCAGCTTTAACCTGCTCCAGGGGTGACCCATGCGGGTCGGGAGTGAGGGGCACCAGCAGAGCTGTGAGTCTGGAGGTCAGGACTGGGATAGTAGGGGCTGCGGGTCAGGAGTGAGGGGCACCGTCAGAGCTGGAGGGAGCGCAGGGGGCTGCGGGTCGGGAGTGAGGGGCACCAGCAGAGCTGTGAGTCTGGAGGTCAGGACTGGGATAGCAGGGGCTGCGGGTCGGGAGTGAGGGGCACCGTCAGAGCTGGTTGATGCCTAAGGGGCTGCGGGTCGGGAGTGAGGGGCACCAGCAGCGCAGTAACTGGGGAGCTCAGCGAGGAATCGAGGGGGCTGTGGGTCGGGAGTGAGGAGCACCAGCAGAGCTGTGAGTCTGGAGGTCAGGACTGGGATAGCAGGGGCTGCGGGTCGGGAGTGAGGGGCACTGGCAGCGCAGTAACTGGGGAGCTCAGCGGGAAATCCAGGGGGCTGCGGGTCAGGAGTGAGGGGCACCCACAGAGCTGTGAGTCTGGAGGTCGGGACTGGGAAAGCAGGTGCTGCGGGTCGGGAGTGAGGGGCACCAGCAGAGCTGTGAGTCTGGAGCTCAGGACTGGGATAGCAGGGGCTGCGGGTCAGGAGTGAGGGGCACCGGTAGAGCTGAAGGAAGCCCAGGGGTCTGTGGGTCAGGAGTGAGGGGCACCAGCAGAGCTGTGAGTCTGGAGGTCAGGACTGGGATAGCAGGGGCTGCGGGTCGGGAGTGAGGGGCACCGTCAGAACTGGTGGACGCCTAAGGGCTTGCGGGTCGGGAGTGAGGGGCACCAGCAGAGCTGTGAGGCTGGAGGTCAGGACTGGGATAGTAGGGGCTGCGGGTCGGGAGTGAGGGGCACTGGCAGCGCAGTAACTGGGGAGCTCAGTGGGAAATCCAGGGGGCTGCGGGTCGGGAGTGAGGGGCAGCAGCAGAACTGTGAGTCTGGAGGTCAGGACTGGGATAGCAGGGGCTGCGGGTCAGGAGTGAGGGGCACCACTAGAGCTGGGGGGAACCCAGGGGGCTGCGGGTCGGGAGTGAGAGGCACCGGTAGAGCTGAAGGAAGCCCAGGGGTCTGTGGGTCAGGAGTGAGGGGCACCGGCAGCACAGTGACTAGGGAGCTCTGCGGGAAGCCCAGTCGCTGCAAGTCGGGAGTGAGGGGCACCAGCAGAGCTGTGGATCTGGAGATCAGGATTGGGATAGGAGGGGCTGCGGGTCGGGAGTGAGGGGCAGCAGCAGAGCAGGAGGGAGACCAGGGGGCTGCGGGTCGGGAGTGAGGGGCACCGTCAGAGCTGGTGGACGCCTAAGGGGCTCCGGGTCGGGAGTAGGGGGCAGCAGCAGAACTGTGAGTCTGGAGTCAGGACTGGGATAGCAGGGGCTGCGGGTCGGGAGTGAGGGACACTGGCAGCGCAGTAACTGGGTAGCTCAGCAGGGAATCCAGGGGCATGCGGGTCGGGAGGGAGGGGCACCAGCACAGCTGTGGGTGTAGAGATCAGGATTGGGATAGGAGGGGCTGCGGGTCGGGAGTGAGGGGCACCAGCAGAGCTGTGAGTCTGGAGGTCAGGTCTGGGATAATAGGGGCTGCGGGTCGGGAGTGAGGGGCACCGGCAGAACAGTGAGTGTGGAGATCCGCGGGAAGCCCGGTGGCTGCAGGTCGCGGCGGAGGGGCGACAGCAGAGCTGTGGGTGTGGAGGGCAGGGTTGGGATAGCAGGGGCTGCGGGTCGGGAGTGAGGGGCACCAGCAGAGCTGTGGGTCTGGAGATCAGGATTGGGATAGGAGGGGCTGCGGGTCGGGAGTGAGGGGCACCGGCAGAGCTGTGAGTCTGGAGGTCAGGACTGGGATAGCAGGGGCTGCGGGTCAGGAGTGAGGGGCACCACTAGAGCTGGGGGGAACCCAGGGGGCTGCGGGACGGGAGTGAGGGGCACCGGTAGAGTTGAAGGGAACCCAGGGCTCTGTGGGTCAGGAGTGAGGGGCACCAGCAGAGCTGTGAGTCTGTAGGTCAGGACTGGGAAAGCAGAGGCTGCGGGTCGGGAGTGAGGGGCAACAGCAGAGCTGTGGGTGTGGAGATCAGGATTGGGATAGGAGGGGCTGCGGGTCGGGAGTGAGGGGCACCGGTAGCACAGTGACTGGGGAGCTCCGCGGGAAGCCCAGTCGCTGCAGGTCGGGAGTGAGGGGCACCAGCAGAACTGTGGGTCTGGAGATCAGGATTGGGATAGCAGGGGCTGCGGGTCGGGAGTGAGGGGCACCGGCAGAGCTGTGAGTCTGCAGGTCAGGACTAGGATAGCAGGGGCTGCGGGTCGGGAGTGAGGGGCACCGGCAGAGCTGTGGGTCTGGAGGTCAGGACTGGGATAGCAGGGGCTGCGGGTCGGGAGTGAGGGGCACCGGCAGAGCTGTGGGTCTGGAGATCAGGACTCGGATAGCAGGGGCTGCGGGTCGGGAGTGAGGGGCACCGTCAGTGCTGGGGGGAACCAAGGGGCTGCGGGTCGGGAGTGAGGAGCACCAGCAGAGCTGTGGGTCTGGAGGTCAGCACTGGGATACTATCCAGCCTGATGGTAAGCGATGCCCAGCTGAGCCCATGGCCAGTACGTCCTGCTCCACCCAGAGCCGGGCTGGGAGCCAGGACTCCTGGTTCTTCTCCCCAGCTCTGGCAGGGCAGTGCAGGCTAGTGGTTAGAGTGGGGGGTTGGGAGCCAGGGTATCCAGGTCCCACCGCTGGCTCTGGGAAGGGAGTGGGGGCCAGTCTTGTGCACCCCCTGGCTTGAAGTGGTTTCCATCCTGTGCAGGGTTTACAGTTTTGTTCACTGGCTCTCAGCACCTCCCACTATACAAATTGTCCCAGTGCCGCGGGGTCTAGTGGTTAGAGCCGGGGAGGCCGGGAGCCAGGCAGGGGCGGTGGGTGTAAGGGGCCCGGGGAGGCACCTGGCCCGTGCTCCACCCAGAGGCCCTGCTCCCACTTGTCCTCTCCCCCGCAAGGCCCCATCCTCACTTCGCCCTTCCCCAAGCTCCATCCGGCCACATGGGGCCGTGGGGGGAGAGGCCGGGGGTGCAAACGGCAGAGAGGCAGGCGGGGGGGGCCTTGGGGTGGGGGCGAAGAGGCACAAGTGGCAGGGCCTCGGGGGAAGAGACGTGAGAGGTGGGCGGGGGGGTCAGGGGAGTGGAACAAAGGGGTCCTGAGGGGGGCGTGTGGGCGGGGCTGAAGGAGGAGTGTGGGCGGGGCTGAAGGGGGAGTGTGGGCGGGGTGGAGGGGGCGTGTGGGCGGGGCTTTGGCAGGAGGAGGCTGAGTGGCAGCAGGCCTTGGGGCAGGGCCACAGTCCGGGCCCGCCCAGCCTCCCCAAGTGGAGGAGTCCCAAGCTGCCCATGGAGCCAGGACTCCTGGGTTCTATTCCAGGCTCTCCCACAGACTCCCAATCTGAGCTGGTGCAGCCCATCTCGCCCTCCCTGGTGCCTCAGTTTCCCCCGTGTGAGACGGGTCCCAGTGTGAACGGCTGCAGCGCCGTGAAGAATCTCGTCCCTTCTCCTGGCGGCTCCTTGGTAGCCCTGGGGAAGCAGCCAACTGCTGCAGCCCTTGGCTCCCGTCTGGGCAGCCCGGGGTGGGGGTGGGATCTGGGCAATGGGAAGAAGGAATCCCCCCTTCCCCCACCCCACCCCGGGGACATGGGGGGAGGCTGGTGCGGCGGGGGCAGGGAGCCCTGCCGCCCTCGCCGGGGAGACGGGGCCGGTCCCCGGCTTGGCTGCTGTGGGGGGCGGGGGGGGGGGCACTGCTGGACTGGGGGCTCCCCCCTGCGGGGTGGAGATGGAGCACGGCCTGCTGGGAGCGGACGTCTCCTCTGGATGGGGGAGGGTGACACTGGCCAAATTGTGAGCCCTGTCCCCAGACAAGAGAGGGCCTCTCAGCCTTGCCGGCTCGTCTCTCTTTCACCAGGATCGGCCCAGCACCTGGCCTGGCCCAGACCCCTTCCTCAGCGCCAGCAGCTGCCAATTGTGGGGAGTGGAGCGGCCGGGGTGGGGCCTCTCAAGCCCCGGGAGCAGGGCCGGGGCACTGGGGGCAGAGGCTGCGATGGGGAGGTGGGTTGGAGAGATGTTGGGGTGAAGCTGGGACTCAGGGGAATGGGGCAGGCTGCAGGGAGGAAGTGTGGGGCCACCGGAGGGAGCTGGGGGCTGGGAAGCTGCGGGGACACAGCCGGGGTAGTGGTGACACCGCAGGGGGCTGCTCAAGAGGCAGTGGGCTGGGGGCAGGGCGGGAGCTCGGACAGGGGTGGGGTCAGGCTATTGCGGGTCTCCTGTGAATGGCACCAGACTGCAGGGAACCCCACGGCCGGCAGCCCCTGCTGGGGGTCTGGTCACTGCAGCCCCGATGCACCCTGCTGGGGTCTGGTCACTGCAGCCCCGCTGCACCCTGCTGGGGCTCTGGTCACTGCAGCCCCCGATGCACCCTGCTGGGGCTCTGGTCACTGCAGCCCCATGCACACTGCTGGGGGCTCTGGTCACTGCAGCCCCGATGCACCCTGCTGGGGCTCTGGTCACTGCAGCCCCCAATGCACCCTGCTGGGGTCTGGTCACTGCAGCCCCAACCTAACACTGGAGCTGGGCGGGGAAGGTTTCTTCTCGCGCTCCCATTGGTCAGGGCTCTGCCTCCTCTTCCTATTGGCTGTCTCGGGAGGCGGAGTTTCCGAGAGGGCGTCACGTGGCCTTGAAGCGTTCGCGAGGCGGCTCCTGAGCAGCCCACCCCACCGAGCTCCCCCACTGCCGCCCCTCCTCCTCCTGCCCCGCCCCCAACCCCTGAGCTCCCTCCCCAGTGCCGCCCCTCCCCTCTCTGCCCTGCCCCAAACCCCGAGCGCCCCCTCCCCAGTGCCGCCCATCCCCTCTCTGCCCCGCCCCAACCCCCGAGCTCCCCTCCCCACTGCCGCCCTCCCCTCTCTGCCCCGCCCCAACCCCCTGAGCTCCCCTCCCCAGTGCCGCCCCCCCTCCCTGCCCCGCCCCAACCCCCAGGCTCCCCTCCCCACTGCCGCCCCTCCCCTCCCTGCCCCGCCCCCAACCCCCAGGCTCCCCTCCCCAGTGCCGCCCCTCCCCTCCCTGCCCCGCCCCAAACACCCCCTGAGCTCCCCCTCCCCAGTGCCGCCCATCCCCTCTTCCCCCCAAACACCCCTGAGCTCCCCTCCCCAGTGCCGCCCATCACCCTCTCTGCCCCGCCCCAACACCCCCTGACCTCCCTTTCCCCTCTCTGCCCCGTCCCCAAACACCCCAGAGCTCCCCTCCCCAGTGCCGCCCATCCCCTCTTCTGCCCCGCCCCCATCATCCCCTGAGCTCCCCCTCCCCAGTGCCGCCCATCCCACTCTCTGCCCCGCCCCCAACCCCCAAGCTCCCCTCCCCAGTGCCGCCCATCCCCTCTGCCCCGCCCCAAACACCCCCGAGCTCCCCGATGCCGCCCATCCCCTCTTCTGCCCCTGCCCCAACACCCCCTGAGCTCCCCTCCCCAGTGCCGCCCATCCCCTCTCTACCCCTCCCCAAACACCCCGAGCTCCCAATCCCCAGTGCCGCCCATCCCCTCTCTGACCCCGTGCCCAACCCCCGAGCTCCCCTCCCGATGCCGCCCATCCCCTCTTCTGCCCCTGCCCCAACACCCCCAAGCTCCCCTCCCCAGTGCCGCCCATCCCCTCTCTGCCCCCTCCCCAACACCCCCAAGCTCCCCTCCCCAGTGCCGCCCATCCCCTCTTCTGCCCCGCCCCCAAACACACCCCGACACTGTTCCTGGTTTTGGGAGGAACAGGAGAAAGGACAAAAGAAGCAAGAGACGAAGAGAAAGGAGGGAGGGATGGATGGAGGAAAAGGTGAAACAAAAAGAACAAACCCTAATGTCCCCAGTGATTTTAAGGGACAAAATCCCAGGTACGGAATAAAATTCTGCCTCCTTAAGCTCGTGTTTTCCATGCCTAGAATTCAACTGTCACCAGATGGATCAGACTGAACAGGTTTCAAACCTCGAGGAGGCTCTTACCTTCTAAACAGGGACGGCTGTTTTCTAGTAAAATCAGGAAAAGGGAAGGAGAAAACTCGAAAGAGGTTCCTCCTGGCGCTCAGGTGCCTGAACCCGAATACTCTCTCAGTCCTCAAAGAGAGACCTGGAGAAGGAGACTTGCTGAAGCAAAGCCACAGGGTCTCTGAGGTTTCCCTGGCCCCTCGCTCCTGTCCTGCCTGGCTGATGTCAGCATCTCTCTGTGAGGTCACCACCTCCCACCACCTTTGACCAATAGTCTGAGGTCCTGCAAAGGCCTTTGTGATGTCACTGCCACACCCTCCCTTGCTGGGCTAATGTCCTGCCCTGGCCAGGCACTTGGGAGGTTTGAGCTACTCCCTGGGGATCACCCCACTCAAGGAGCATTCGTTCTAGGAAGCAAGCCGGCTAGACGGGAAAACATCAGACGCTGCTCCCAGTGCTACAGTCAGTTTTTCAGAAATTAGTCGACTTTATGACCAGAAGAGACCATTAGAGCATCTAATCTGACCCCCCTGCATATCACAGGCCTCCTGTATGACACAAGAGCTACTTTTGGAGCAAACACATTCCAGAAAGGCATCTAGTCTTCATGAAATGACATCGAGAGATGGAGAATCCACCACTTTCCTTGGTAGCTTGTTCCTGTGGTGAATCTCCACAGGAGATGCCTTATCCTTTAGGCCACATGATGAGGGGTCTAAGCTCTTCTTTGGAAAAGCCGGACACTGTGTTTCTCAGGTCATCTGCTGAGGGGGCCGAGACGCTCTGGGCACAAGAAGTCAAGTTCCCAGCGAGACATGAGACAAAGGATTGGCTCTAAGGGCTGGGTCGGTCGGGCTGGGGTACGTTGCGGGGCTGGGCGCGAGCCGCGGTTGGCGAGGCGCCGCCTCTCCCGGGGCGGCGGCGACTCTGGACGCGAGCCGGGCCCTTCCTGTGGATCGCCCCAGCTGCGCGGCGCCGCCGCCTCTCCCCATCCGCTGGGACGGGGCCGGCGTTCCGCCGGCCGGCGCCAGCAGCTGACTTAGAACTGGTGCGGACCAGGGAATCCGACTGTTTAATTAAAACAAAGCATCGCGAAGGCCCGCGTGGGTGCTGACGCGATGTGATTTCTGCCCAGTGCTCTGAATGTCAAAGTGAAGAAATTCAATGAAGCGCTGGTAAACGGCGGAGTGACTATGACTCTCTTCAGCTGTGTCAAGAGTCTAGTTACTGGGCAGCAGTACTGAGACCTCAACCTCCCCGTGGTCCCGCTGGACGACTCTTTGGGTGATGAGTTGACCAACTGAGGCTCAGCTGCTATCAATAGCCCTACCCTATTGTCCTGGTACACCGGCCAGGCAATAGTATTAAACGGTGGAAAACCACAAGATGATGGCGGCACTAGATAGTGCCGAAATAGCCCAAGTCGAGGCTAACTCGACTGACCGAAGCAAGAAGACTGTACCTTGGGGCAGGTGCATCTTCCGACCCAATGAGCCCTGGGCCCGATATCGAGCCACTGTTTCTACAGTGGCCACACAAACTGAGAGCCCTGTCAACATTGTCAACACTGAATGTGAGGCAGACAATGTCCAGCATGCCTCACAGACAAAGGAGGTACACTCCAAACCCCGGATCTTACGAAACCAATCTAAATGGCGAACAGTCACTTGAAAGAAGCAGTGGATCGGCCCAATCCGTACAACAGAAATCATAAGCAATGCTTTTAAAGAGTTTGTCAAACCAACCTGCCTGCCAAATCCAGACCTCTCTTTAATCACATCTGAAGAAGAGGATTTGGACACTGAAAAACCCAGTACAGAAACAAGCGAGAGCCACATAATTACCACTATTGAGGAGACAGTGGAAACAATTAATAGAACACAAGACAAGACCCTAATCCAACTACCTAATAACAACCCAGCGTGTCCCTTTTGTGGCGATCACGTTGGCAAGCCAATGGCTCTAAGTGTCCACCTTAAGCGAAATCATGGTGGAAAAGTGGTCGAATTCCAATGCTCCATGTGCAACAAAACTGATACCAATGCACACAGCATCCTGTGCCATATTCCAAAATGCAAAGGGAAAATAAATGAAGAACGATCGGGTGACTGGGCTTGCAAAACATGTAACAAGCAATTCAACACTAAAAGTGGGCTCTGCCAACATAAGAGAATAGCCCATCCAGCGGTACGGAACCAAGAACGTATCGAAGCCAGTCAGCCCAAAACAACCTCCCAACGTGGCAAACACAACAGCTGCTGGACTGCTGAAGAAGAACAGCTACTCACTGCCTTCAATAACATGTTCTGGGGCAAAAGGAACATAAATATCCTGATCTCGGATCACATCCAAACAAAAACGGCTAAACAAATAAGTGAAAAGCGTAGACTGCTGGGCCTCAATAAAAAAGCTACGGTGACAACAACGGACCCATTACCTGTATTAAGCACATGCCATTTGGAAGTAAAACTGGCACCCCTACTACCACCACTGGACTGAAAGACGCATACATATACAGAATAAAGCAAAATATAGTCAACCAGGGCCAGATAAAATTTGATTCTGAAATCATAAACGCATGGATGGCTGGAGACACCAATATAAGATCGCTTGTCGAGTCCACCTCTCTTGATATCCTCTCCACCTTCCTGATGGAAACTCCTAAGCCAAGAAAAAGAGAGAACAATAAAACTGCGAGCAAAAAGAATGAAAAGAAAAAGAAATGGATGGAAAAGAGAGCGGTCAAAAAAGGTTTCTACAAAAGGTACCAGCATCTCTTTGAGACAGACAGATGTAAACTTGCCTCCATCATTCTTGATGACACTGAACGTCTGCAATGCCAAATCCCTCTTACAGAAATACTGAAACATACAAGAGTAAATGGGAGACCTTGACTCCCTTTGAAGGACTGGGACAATTCAAATCCCACGCAGCGGCTGATAACACCGCCTTTGAAATCCTTCTCGGCTAAGGAAATAATGAAAAACATAAAGGAAATGAATAAGAACTCTGCACCAGACCCTGACAAGATCAGCCTAAGGGACCTACTCCTAGCGGACCCGGAATGTAATGCTCTTGAGAAACTGTTCAATACATGGCTAATCACTGGCATAATACCTGACATCATAAAAGAATGCCGCTCCTTA